>NW_011345765.1:0-11142 GCF_000735185.1 Notothenia coriiceps | reverse complement strand
TGTTTTTATTTGAGGGATGTCTCCCATTCCTCTCTGACACATTCAGAATAGCCTGTCAGAATGAGTAATGTCGGGGTTTTTAATTGTGTGCCCTCTCTCCGGCCGGTAGGCACTTAGAGAGCTGCCCTTTTCCCCCTCTCTTGATCGTTTTATTTAAAGGAGACTCGGTCTCTATCTCTTATAAACGACAGGTAGCATAAGTAAGCTTACCCTCGTTCCCTTATGGAGAATATTCATTTTTTAAATGATATATTCCCTGGGAATGTGATGCTCCATTTTACGCAGGACGAAATGGACATGGGTTATTAACTGAGTAGGTGTGTTTTGTGCTTCTGGTAACGGACGGAACCAGTGGGGCGTAGACTACATCCTGCTTCGGCCTTAACCCAATAGCGATAGCCTTAGAGGGCGAAGCCTTATACGATATAGAACTGGGGTTACGTAATGTAACCCAGCTTCTATGAGTATAGGCGCAGCCCTCTAAGGGTCGGGCCCCACTGGCTCCGCGAATAGCTGAAGAAAAGCTGTTTGTGTGGGAGTAGATAGTAGGGCCTACTTCCTATTTATACGGAAGTGAGCCCGGAGGTGGGGCCCACGTCATAGGTGGGCGTGGATTAAATCTGTGAGTGCTGCACACGTGCAGGAGGGATTACCCAATAGCGATAGCCTTAGAGGGCTGCGCCTATACTCATAGAAGCTGGGTTACATTACGTAACCCCAGATCTGAAGTTTAAAAATAGAAAATAATGTTGTTATTGTTGTTGCATTTTGACCTTCAGGACCACCATACTTAGGCTTTTGTACTCGTACCACATATTTATGTTATCATTTATATTGTATTTTTGATAAAACAGCAGAAAAGCAATGGAGTATTCCATTATACAGCAGCCAGTTAAATGTCAGCATCATAATTTCCCGGTTTTAATGATCATATTTTTACGACAGTCTTCCTGCACACACCCGATACATAAACACAGTCCAACTTTCAGGGAAAAACGACATGCTGACAGTAATTTGCAGCAAAGGCACATCCTTCCTCTGCCTTAAAGAGGTGCAGATTATTACTCAGAAATAGTCAACAGGAAACACCTCTGCCCAGCGGGTATTTCCACATAAAATCTCAATGATTTCCTGGGATTGTTTAGCTTAGCTTTAGCTGCTTGTGATGTTGTGGTCACGTTTTCCTCACAGGCAAACAGGACATATTATGCTCATTTACAGGTTCATATTTGTATTTTGTGTCTCTACTGGGACATGTTTACTTTATTTACGCTATTTGCACCCGGGTGACTATCAACAATGCTATATGCATCCGGGTAACTATATTGAACAATGCTATGCAACCGGGTGACTATAGTCACCCGGTTGCATAGCATTGTTGACTATAGTCTATAGACAACAATGATATGCAATATCAATATAGTTACCCGGGTGCATGCAACCGGGTAACTATATTGAACAATGCTATGCTACTGCTTAAGATTTTTTTGAAAATCACCATCGAATCACACACAGGTTTCACCACATTTATTTAAAAAACATACCTTGCATTCAACACTCTCTTTTACAATATTATATTATTGCACATGGGAAGCAAAATATACACATCAATAATAAAATAACACTGATTCTTAGAACAAGTACTTGTTTCCCAAACATATACATTCATGTTACTCATTAGTAAAAAGCACAAGATCTGTACCAAATGTAATGTTTTGAACATTCAAAGATGTGGGTGAGGTTTTTTTACTTTTGGACGTCGCTCTGGAGTAATCGGAAACACCACTGAAATGATTCCAAAAATAGTCTAATACTATTCATTTTGTAGTTAATCTTTAACAGCAGAAATATTCGGTTTAAACAGAATGATTACCCCTCACCCAAAAACAAAAGATCAATGCAAAACAATTTTTATGTGAACGTTCAGCACAGCCTGATGAAGCACCATATTTACCAGCAACAATAATGTGAACTGTAGCTTATTCAAACACAGTACTCATTTTACATTATTATTTTCAGCATAAGTAACATTTCGACCGAGCCTTGTCACACCGAGAGAGCAGTGTAGACTCGTTATAATCAGAAACATGATACAGTAAACGATATGCACAACCCGCCTTTCAGCCGACTTTGAAATGAGGATAACTGAGTGATTTATGGCTCATTTGACCTGAACGAGGGAGAAAAAGGAACGAGGCTGGGTGGTGCTTCCTATTTCCCTCAAAGTGTGCAGAATATCTGTGGCGGATTTCCTGTCAGCTTTAGTGAGGTCGGTCTTGAGCTTCAGCAGAGCCAAAACATGTTTTTCACTGTGGGTGAAAGAGGAAAAAAATCAACCCAAATGCATTATTTGTTATTACGATCTCAGAGAAACCTGAACATGGTGCGAAACTGAAGGTTATTTCAGTTAGATTTTGATCAATTAAGGTCGGGAAGTGCTTTTTTCATTTTTTTTTGCTCTGTCTTTTTTGTATGAGCCATAAATACGTCCTATATTATTTTAACCAACAAGGAAGCAATGGTGGCAGCTGATAAAATAACTGTTTTTAAAGTCAATCAAACACATTATCTGTAATGTTCCTCCACTAGAGGTCAGTCAATCAAAACAATATCAAAAGTTAGAGGTTGGTGGCATGAAGGAGTTGTAGAGGTCGTGTTCAGGAGGTTTTAAAGCCTTTGGGAAAATAAAGCATATTCATGTTTTCATTTGCCAGCTTATTTCTCTTATTATTTAAGATCCAAACATCTGATAACTAAATCCTTCGTGACATTGAAATATGCTCAAAGGGGATACAACTCTGTCACAGGAAACTGTATTAAACGGGCCGTTACCTTGATTAAAAGTAATATAGTTCAATACATATAAAGCATAGGTCTTGTTGTGTTTAGACATTTGAAGGCAAAAAATATCATCTATTTCTTTTCTTTATCCTAAGTTGTTCCTTTAGTGGTTCTGGCACAAGACATCTTTTTATTCAATTATTAATCTTGCATTCAACGCTCCCATTGTCACCTATCAACCAATAGTTTTGAGGTATTTGTACTTTCATGTATTAGCATTTTGTGCTACTTATACTCCACTCCATCTGTTGGCACACTTTCATTTTGGAGAGATAACGGTGTGCTTTCGATTTGCCTCGCTATATTTAGGCAGATAGCATGCAGGGTGTCTGCAGATACACACACTGACACACTTCTAGTGGCTCAGAAGTGATGATACGGATTATTTGTATAAAAGTCTATAAACTGTGCCTTTAAAATAACAATTTTAAGGTCAACATGTAGCTTCACTTTGAACCAAGTCTGGAAATATTTTACTCTGACTGGAATCATTAGCTGTCGCCTCCTTATTTCACTGCAGTTATGTGATAGCACACCACAGCACTTCCACCGACACGTGACTACTTTTAGCTCTCAACGCTGTCCTGTTGCCAGGAAATATCTGAACATGTTTTCACTTCCTGGTCCTTCGCCTTTCAGGGGGTTTGTTTATCCTCCACTAATATAAACCACTCACAGCATGATACTGCCCTTATGAGGTCAGCTACATTGCTTTGTATATATTGTTTGATTGCAAAGGTTACCTGAGGTCAGGGTAATCACTTCCAAGTAAGGCAACTTGCATCTGTATGGCGGGGAGATCCTGGAGTTTCAGCACTTCTGCAATCTTGAACAGGATTTCTTTCAACCAATCCTCCTCTGATCCCTGTGATGACAGAGCGCTTACATCATTCAGAGGGATCTACACGCCGATCGTTTTTGGAAACATTTGATCTGTTTTGGTTTTGTGGAGTTTCCCTGAATAACTTATTTATCACACACTGTGGTCAGCTCAAGGCTAAACCCAATTACCTCTTTTTTTTACATTCAAATCTCGAATTGAGGTTTTCCAATGAACACTTACAAAAAAAACGCAGATATCAAAAACCAACAAAAAATCCAAATAACAAAATCCTCAATTTGAATTAAATTATCAATTGGATAACATTAGTCCATCATTTGTTTATTAAATGAACTTTCTTTAATGAATTTAAGTCATCAGTGTGTGCAGCAAGCTTGAGAGCAAACTCGTTTTTTTTTTTAACCACAGTAAAAGTGTTTGTTTTGGAACGTTAACGCAAGGAAATATGGATTGAAGCAATTTTTTTTTTACTTCTCGACTTGACAGTGCTCTGGAGTTATTGGAAATATTTTGATCACACAAGCTGGAAACAATTATGCGCTGCCTGAACTGGAATGTAAAACCAAAAAAAGTGTTATACTAGGAATACTAGTGCAGCCTTATTTTTATCTGCAACTGTGCAGAAATACCAGGTTTTAACAGAAAAAACAACTGCTGATTAAACTTCAAACTTTTCGCTACAGCCCTAGTCAGTACAGGTATTTCTGAATCTGAACTACAACCAAAAATTAGTTTGGGGTAAAATATAATACTTGTTTTAAGTGATTTTGTGCTCCATTCTCACCATTTGGACGAATAAATGATGCAAATTCTCTGCGTTGTCCTTCACAGTCAGGTAGGCCTTCAGCTGTTGCATCTTGTCCTTTAGTTTTACTTTTCCTTTCAGGAGCCTCCTCACATATTCTACTGTAACCTCCTGCTCCAGCTGGCCCATCAGCTCCTGAAATGAATACAATAATTGAATCAAATCAGAGCAAAAAATGAATAGTTTCAGCCTAAAATGTAATTACATTTACTTTCATAAAGAACCAAGCAGTTCATTTTGGGTGAGTTTTAAGAACCATACCATTGATACACTAATGGCTTTAATTCATTTCTTTACAGCTTGAAAATCAGTGTGTTGACTTTGAAAACGTGTTTCAGTATAGTTTAATCCATGGCTGTAAACACAACTGATTTCCATCTAAACTATAGCATACTTTGCACAATGTTTATAAATCTAAAGTCTACATGAATTGAAGTGTGTGTTTCATGCTTTCTTCAGTCTACCTTGTGACAGGATTCAGTTGAACCCTGAAGATCTTGACTCTCTTTGTTGATGCCGTCCAGCAGCTCCTTAAACTCACTCTGGTGCAGCCAGTCGCTGGTTCCCAGTTTGCGGTACTGCGGCTGTGTGGGAACAACCATGACGCATTAGAAAGGAAACACTTCCATGCACAGTGGCAGAGAATACAGTTAAAGGAGGATAGGATGTCACCTCCTATGTTTGGTGCAAAAATATATGTTAGTCCATCTATAACTTTTCCATTGCAATAACCCCAAGCCCATTGGATGCATAAATCATTAAAAGTCACCTAAAATAGAAGGTTTAACGAGGAAATAGTGCATAAGTTGGTTCCCTTTGTCAAACTAAACTATGACATGTGTGTTTGGGTAATGAACAAAATATGTTGTTAATGGATGTGGCATTGTCACCGTGCTTTTAATGCTTTTTGACCAACATTATGGCTCTATAGGAAGGATGATAATTCAGGCTTTAGTACACAGGCCATATGTGTACGTTGAACATGCATTGTTGATTAGTTTTTTTCCCACAGTATTTGTTGACAATAATAAAGAATCTCACCTTGAGGCGCTCGTGCAAAGGTTGTAATAAGTATGTGTGGGCAGATTGTTTCATGTCAGTCAGAACACACAAACAGTTCTTCCTCACATCTTCTGTGAACAGGTGTCTCTCCTTATTGAGGACTTCACTGCAGAGAGAGCAAATAAGTCACATTAGCTTACATTTCTATTGTGATAGCATGAAGGCTACGCTACAATGCGTGGATGTCAGAAACGTACCTGAACTGTTTGATACAGTCGAGGTTGGCCTTGATGAACGACCTGCTGTTTGCCTTGTTTTGCTTTATGACGTCACTTTGGAAGCTCTTGTAACTGCACAGGTTATAAAAAAACATTTTACTTTCACTTCGTTATTGTTGTGCTTAAACACAAGATAAAAAAGCTTTTGTAAACAAAATGTTTTGAAGATAATCATCAGTCTTGTTACCTCTCCATTAAATCTTTTGATATATGGCATGTTATTCTCTGGGCCTTTTTCGGATCTCCCAACACTTTTGTAGATGAAGTCACCTTACCGTTGATGAGCTAAACACAGATGGAGGATTCAGGTTAATGACAAACTTTAAAAAACAACAACAGCCTGATTCTCCCAAACAGTCAAACCAACTAAAAACTGGACTGAGTGGACTTTCTATAAATAACTTAGACCGTGACTCATTGTTAATCTTATTGGTTAATCTTTTTCTAAAACTGTTTGTAAAATAGACTGACAAGCTACAGCTTATGCAACTTCTTCCAGGTCTAAACGGCAGAACAGAGGACAAGGTTAAATATTATATTTTTACATTTTGTTCTCTTATGCTCAAAAGAAGCGTATGACATGATGAATAGCAAACACCTATTTCAAACTTCTTGCCAAATACACATAACAGAAGAAAGAAGCTTTTTATATTGATACCGTTATAACAACGTATTGTTTTCAGCCACCAGAGAGCAGCCAAATCAATCTGCTAGCTCACATTTTACATATTATCAACTATATAAGTTGATACACTTGTTAGCATTCCAATTTCAACATTGACAGATTCAGAGCAACATGATCCCTCATTAAGATAAAAAAATGTTTTAGGGGTTTGTGTCCAATATTCACTCTGTTTGTTGATCTGTTTGTTGATCTGATTTTGGTCTCCACCTACTACCACGGGACTATAGTGGTTTTTACTGCCTCAAAGACGCAGCTTGTTCTCTAAAAAGCTGTTTAATTGTACCTGAATGATGTCGTATGCCACATGACTAAAGAAGCAGCCGTCCTCTGTTTCCGGCTCCTCTCCTTTATTCCACTTTTCCCTTTCTTCACCCAGCACCCGGCGGATTATTGTAGTCAGCTCACCCTGAGAACACAACAACATGAAGCTGAAACAGTCTTTTCTACACAGTAAAATAAAGATAACACTTTAATAAAACTAACCAAACTACAACAAAAACAGCAGCTCAGGTCACCTGTTGGTTGCTCAGGTAATCATCCTCCAGCGATTTCAGTAACCTTTCAGGCAGCAGCTTTCCCAAAGGCCCACTGTCGATCTCGCTGTGTAGCTGTGGCTTTGCAAGGATTCTGAAACAGACACCAAACATCAAAACTTTCATTACATGTTACTTGTTAGACGCTTCTATCCAAAGCGACTTACATACTCAATACTGTGGGCAATCCCCACAGGAGCAATTTTGGGTGAAGTGTCTTGCCCAGGGACACAACGACATGCTGACTGCAGTGGGGTTTGAACCTGTGACCCCCTGATCCCAACACCAACACACAACCCACTGCACCACACGCCTTCATTAACCCTTCGAGACATCTTTCAGCATCAAGGTTTGGATTTCTGTGCATTTTCAACAGTTTTTTCTCATAATATTGACTTCATTTTCTTAATTTCAAAAGAAGAACAGGCAGAGTTTTTTCAGCAAAAGACATGTGGGTTAATAGTTTGGAAACATCAGGGTATGACTGTGTAGAAGTGACTCAATGAAAACTGTATAACAAAACCTAATCTGAGATTTGCGCAACTCCTGCAACTGATTCATACTAAATTATATAAGAGTTCTCAATTATTTGTGGGTCTTTTCTTGGACCACTTTTAAATCCAAAAATATTTCTCTGATTATAACTACGTTTCCTTCTGACCCTGTGTTTATTACTTTTTGTACCCATTGCTTTTGGGAGTCAAAACTACAAGTGTAATTCTTAAATACCCTTATAAAAATACTCAAACTTGGTAACATTGGATCAGCGTGTTGGACAAAGGATAAACTGGTGGACCTTTACCGTGACACTACCAACACAAGAACACAATAACATGGAGTTTTATTCAAACAATTGAAGCCATGACTTACTCTGGATAATACTCGTTCACCCAGCGCAGGAGGAAAGTGCGATCGTTGTCCACCAGACCAAAGTCTGCGACGTTCATTAGACTGGCGCTCAAGGTTTGGTGGTATAACTTGGAGTAAAAATTGCAAATGTCCATCTCTTGTGGGTAGCATCTCTTCACACCGCCCACCACAGACAGCAGATCCTCTTTCAGCTGCCTGCCCATGTTGGTGATGTCCGCCTGGATAGTAGTCAGTTTGATCTGGCAAGCAGAGGGTGTTGAAGGGGTTTCCATACGTTGTTTCACCAAGCTGAGAAGCGTGGAGTCGTGCAGCTTCCTCCATCCACTGGGCCTCCAAGACGGAGGTATCTGATCCCTTTGTTTCCACAGCAAGTCCTGGTCCTCCTCCTGCATCACAGCCTTCACGGCAGACGTCAGACCCGCCAAGCTGTCCTCTTCCAGACAAAGAGATTGTCCCAGAGTCTGCAGTACGAGGTCTTGCAGGGCCTTGCGGTCTGCCTTCAGCTGGTTTACTTGTTCCTCATGATCTGCAAGAGCGTCGGACTCCTTTAACTCTCTAAACAGACGCTCCTCTTTTTCTATCAGCAGCTGGCCGGCTTCAGACAATAGTTTTTCCTGGAGCATCTGCTCATATGTGAGGATCACTGAGGGGAAGAAAAGTCGCAGTAAATAATACCATCCTACTACCGTCGCAGTAAAACATTCTCCAGTAAAAGTCCTGTATTTATAATAGTAATTATAAATGTGAGACCTATCGGAAACATGTAACTAAAGTATGAGAAAACCTTGTTGTGTTTTACTACTATATATAATTGTTTTGTTTAATATTACTGCTGTCTAAATGTGCATGATGAATTGTTCCTCTATGGATCATTACAGTTGTGCTATTATTCTGGTATTTCATCTCGTGCAAAATTTTCATATCTTCTTTTTTTTGTTTTTATGAGAAAAGATGAAAGCAGCCCTATTTTCAGTTCTGTGACTATGCATTTTCCAGCCTATCCAAATACGTAGTCCTTCAGTTTATCATAATAATAAAAAATCACCACAACTAAACTACATATACAATGTTTTGCTTGTATGCACATGATAGAGGAGAGGTGAGTCCCACCACCCAAACATTTTAAGTTAATAACAAAATTATGATTATTGCCACATTAGCTTGTTCTGTTTTATGTATCTTAACTGACCGGGTTGGGGCTCCTCCTGTTGGGGTAAAGGGGATCCATCCGTCAGGCTGGAGGTGTTGTTGTTGACAGCCGGGGGTTGTGGATGATCTCTGGTGCCGAACCCGAACCACTTTTTACGGGGGAGGAAGTTCCTAATGCCGCGTGTGTCGGTCCTCATCGTTTTCCTGGAACAGATACTGTGCCAGCAGCCAGAAAAACGCTCTGAAAACACACATGGAGACAAAAAGTAAATAATCAAACGTTTGTTAATATAAAAAATAACAGTCGAATCAAACTAGAGGAAAAAGCTAACAACAATTTTAGCAATTTTTTGCTACATTAGCAAGCTATTTTGTAGCGTATTAGTCATTCCCTTCAACAGACGCTACTCACCCTTATCTTAGAGTGCTTCTCTGTTGATGCCATTCAGCTGCTGTGAGTCTCTTTTAAAAGCTCAGCAGCAGGCTCCTCCTGCTTGATCGAGCTATGGAAAGCCCCCACCCTCAGAAACACACACAACTGGTCTTTTTTTAAACACATGATGAGCTGAGGAAATGCTGGCCACTTTTGTTTGAAAAGTGTGATTCCCCAACGATTTAAAGGACTTAACATTATTAAATGTTCTAGAGACATTCATGGTCCCCGCGGATGAACCCACGCTTGTGATGTCCTTACTTTTCCCTCTGGCAACAAGTTAAGAAACAAGACAAATGGTCTCGACTGATGTAAACACACTTCCAGGCAAAGAAAAAGCACATTATTCATTCATCTAACAACATCTGTTTTGTTTTAGGTCTAATACAATTAGTGCTGTGTTAGATGGACTGGAGATAACTCTCCCTGGATGGAATTATGTGCAATATACTGTATGGTGTCATGTGCACAGACCAACATAATACAATAACAACATCACTAGTACTGTTACTCCAGTACTGTAACTGGCAATGGACAACAAGACAACATTGACCAGATTCCAAAATACTATAAGACTTTGGGAAATTAAACATCATACAGTGTTTGTGGTGAAGAAATATGAAGGTAAACATTCAAAGCTTTCTTCGAAAACCTCAACAAAAGCTACTTATGTGAAATAAGTAACATCTTATGCTAGATTTGCACATTACACCACTGACTTTAGCATTACCCTCATTCATACTAAACCAAAGTCTTTGTACATGCATTTAAGGATTTGCATCTAAAAGTAACTATGTGTGTTGCAGTTAATTTCCTTTTGTTCTGCTCATAGCAGACCCATCTCCGAACTCCCCTTCACTTTGATGTTGACTACACATCTGGATCGTTTTGTGACTGCATCTTTCACCGTTGTGACGCTTTTGCATTGACAAAATCGCATAACTAAAACCTTATCTGTACTTTAGTTCTTGTTACAACGAATGTTTCAAGGGTTATTTGTTCATGATGACACATCACAGACTCACAGGCTGAAACCAAACCAAGTGCACGCAGCTGGTAAACATTATCACAGTAAACATCTACCAAAATAAGACTGGTCTTTTAAACCTTCCGCTGGCTAGCCCTTTTCTCCATTTTAGGTTGAACATTTTAAACAGAAAGCAATAGTAAGTCTTATGGATATTTTACAGAGGAAGCTTACAGTTATACAAACAGACGAACATACATTCAAGCACATTTATCAGTACAACTTTACAATTATTTGTAAAGAGTGGAAGTGTGTACTGCACTACACAGCTTCACTTACCTCGGGATCCAGGTGACCGATACATTTAAAGACCTTTATAAAGCTAATTTTGCCCCCCTTTTGTCCCGCGTACAGGAAGACATCAACCGCTGGTCAGTGTTGAATCTGTCTCTGGTTGCCCCAATTAATTCTATCAAGATGAATATACTCCCCAAATTTCTATATTTATTTCAATGTGTGCCCATTTTCCTCCCTCCAATTTTTTTTCGGAAAACTGACACTATTATTTCGAACTTTATTTGGGAAAAGAAAACCCCAAGGATAGGCAAGCAATTTTTACAGAGACCAAAGGCGCTGGGTAGACTTGCTCTGCCGAATTTGAGGTTCTATTATTGGCTACTAATCTGAAAATAATACAGTCCTGGCTGCAGTCTGACTCACAGCACTCTCCGCCCGTTT
>NW_011345764.1:0-14167 GCF_000735185.1 Notothenia coriiceps | reverse complement strand
GTAATTGGGGCAGGCCAAAATCGTAATTGCGATTAAAATACGATTAATTGAACAGCCCTAACACACATACAAGCACACAGAGACACACACATACACACTTTTGGCTAACACAGTTCTTTACTATTATGCTGTTATGTTCAGTTATTGTTCTTATGTTGAACATGAATACATTTACTTTGTAAGTAATTATGGGACGTATTTCTTCTTTCATAGCAATTTTCCTTCATACTTTCTTGCCGTGAAATAGGTCTTAAATTCTATTCAAAGTGGTCTTAAAAAGGTCTTAAAAAGTCTTACATTTGAGTTGGCGAAACCTGCAGGAACCCTGTAATTGCTAGCTGTACAATAAGCATGTTTACAGGCTAGTATGGCTAACGCTAGCATGTATGCTAACGCTACCGTGTATGCTAAAGCTAGCGCGAATGCTATCGCAAAAAATAGCGCGAATGCTAACACATTTTCTCATTGAGTTTAAACATCTCCACATGTCATCACATAACAAAATACATGTTACTAATCCTTACAGTTTAAGTGTAAGGCTCACACTTACATTTACAGTCATTGCTTTCCGACGGAATTGACCCTTTTACTCTTCATGTTGCATAGGGAAAATTAGTGGCAGATTTGGTAGCTGAACTGTCAATACCCCAAAACATATTATAAGATATAAATACCTAATTTTGAGTTATTTAGACACAATTAACATTATAGTTTAATGTCTTGTTCCATAAGAATAGATCATATTTGTCAAGTGTTATTATGGGAGAATTAGTATTCTTGTGCTACTACTGCCTTATTAGGCCCATATTGAGCAGCGCATATTAAGACCAAAACTCATGTACAACAACTTCCTTACTTGCAATAAATAAGCACTAATTAGAGGGTTATTGAGGAAAAACTCTCAACTAATGGCCTATTACTTGTAGAATATGGTCATGTAGAATAAGGCATTAATAAGTGTTTTATAATGACTAATAAAGAGCCATTATACTGCTAATATGCATGTTAATTAACGACTAGTTGATGGTTAATTTGTGTACCTTAATATAAAGTGTTAACAAAAGTTCTTAATGCAGCTCAAATTTAGCTAGCAGTGCTCTGAGCAGCTTTAGGCTTTGTTTTCGAGGCTGTAAACCAGTCAAGGAATGAATATTTAAACTGGCTTCCTGTTGGATCAACCTGACTTCCTTTTAAAGTATACTCCCTCACAACCAGTACAATTTCCTTTCACATAAACTGTCATAAGCTCTCAAAAACACAAGCATTGTCTTTCACATACACATTTGCATAATAGTTTTCAGTTTTCTCTCCTGGCACTGAGAGTGAAACAAACGGCCAAACTTTATTTTTGGGTGTGAAGCAAACTTGCATTTACAACCATGATCTTTTTTTACATTATCTTGTCCCGTTGTACGGCTTGTGTCGCAGTTATGAGAGTAATTGAACTATTCCAGTTTTAATTGAAGGAAATGGAGGATTTGATAATCGGACCATTTTCTTTAATCGTCACACATGAACACAGGCAGTCTAGTTTAGACTTTGCATTTAACCCCTATTAGTTGCAGTGGGCAGCTGCCTGTGGAGCAGTGTTGGGGTCCCGTGCCTAGCTCAAAGGTACCTCAACAGTGGCTAGGATACAAACTGTTCGTAGTGACACTAGCTACGGACTTACTGTAGCCCTACACATACTGTTGGTGTTATTACACCGCCCTGGAGCACGATGTACTACCATGACATTGAAAACGGTTTGAAAGCATAATTGTCGATATCTTAAAACAAACAAAAACACATCTTCATTTATTTGTTGAATGTTTATTGTATTAATGATCTGCAAAGTAGTCAGTAACTGTAGCCATCAAAATGATCATAGTTGATTAAAAAGTACATTGAATCCCTCTAAATTGTAGTAGACAACAGTACAATATCATGAGATACAAACTATATCATGAGAATTGGTTTGATCTATAAAAAAGGTGGTAATATTTAGAAATGACACATTTAGTGGAGTAAAAAGTACAATATTTGCTTCCAAAATGTTTCAATATCAAGTCAAACTTAAGCTTTTCCAGTAAAGTACAAATATATACAAATTGTACTAGGGTAGCAGTGTTTAAAACTACCTAAACCAAACCGTAGCACCAAGAAATCATTTTATATCATTATTTCTAATCCTTTTAGCTGTTTTTATGAGAAAAAGGCTAAAGATAGTATTAATCAAAGTGGTAATGATCTCCCACTAAGAAGAGAGAGAACCATAGAAAACATATGAGCACAATAAAGCTCCTGCTTGTTCCTGGAGGTCCCATCATGGTGCTGTTAAAGCTCTGTCTGTTTCATTAGTGTGAAAGGTTGCCACGAGGAAAGTGAGGCTCTAACACCTGAACATGTAAAGAGTTATTCCTCTAGTTTAAAGAATAGAGAGGCGATTGTTAAACGCTGATGGCTCATCCTCAAGAGTGTATGCCTGTGTGTCCAATCATTGAGTTACACTGACTGGTGATGAAGAAGGAAGAGGGGGTGAGAAAAGGGGGGGGGGGAGAAAAAAACACCTGCCTCACCCCTCTGTCCAACAAAGAGGTTATGTTCCTGTGAAAAGCCACCATAAACCTAGACACGGGCACGCAGGCTCTAATCGACCTGATCCGAGGTGTCCAGTCTTCTCTGATGTTGCTGCCAAAAAACTCTTCCTCCCCTCCAGACCCACCAACCCCCTCTATATACCCCGCCCCCCGCTGAGCTCAGGCCTGCTGGTGTTTCAGGCCGTCACTTCAAGAGTCCCAACAAAAAACTAGTGTGGACAAAAAAGAGTATGTGCAGCAGTGCTGGATTCAGATCCTTTACTTGAATAAAAGTAACACACTGTGAAAACAATTGGGTAGTCTTATTGACAGTAATGCCTCATATTCTATAAGATCATCATATGTTTGAAGCTTTATAGCTGTTTTGAAAAACAACGTATCTCAAAAAAGTCAACTTTTAACAAACTCAAAACATATAAAACCATGTGTGATGGTACATTTTCCCTTTAGCTATGTAGGATAGTTTCTTCTTTAGTTTAACACAAATATTTGAAATCTAAGTCTCTGGGGATATACGTGGTTTTCAGTGACAGGAAGGGAACTGCAAACTGTAACGTCGATTTACAAGTAAAATATCTTCTTCTGAGATGTAGAAGAGAAGAAGTACGGCTATTGGATTACTTGATATACTACCAGGTAACAAACCCTAAAATAATCCATCGTAATTTGTGATCATTATTCCTCCACTCCCTTCACTGGCTGCCAGTGGCTGCCTGAATCCACTTTAAGACACTGGTACTGGTCTACTGTGCTCAGGACCTTCCTACATTCAGGACCAGGATGTGGTTAAACCATACACTCCAGCATGCACTGAAAAAACTGACAGGTTGACTTTAATTAAATGGACAGATTTCACATAACTGTATTAGGTTAGATGAAAGCAATACATTTAAGTTTAAATTAAAAATATTATGTTCATCTAATATTATAGCTTTGAACTAACCTAATACATTTCTGGGAATTGTGTTGACATACATTTAATTTACATTTCAGTTTTTTCAGTGTGTACACTTCGCTTTGCATCGGCCAATCGACTTGCTCCTTCAAAGAAAGTGGGACCCAGGTACCACTCAACAAAAACACACTTGTTAGCTATCCTGGACCCAAAATTGTGGAACAAGAGAGCCTACACATCTTCCGTTCCAGACTGAAAACTCATCTGTTTTGACTGCAACTTGGCCAATAAAAAAAAAAAATCTCTCTTCTTTACAGTACATAAGACTGACTATGGTTTGTCTTAAAGTGAAGCTAATGCAGTAGCACTTGATCTGTTGGGCTAATAAATAAGAAATATACTGGCAGGATTTTTGCTTTTGAGTTTGTTTCTTCATGGTTAAATGCAATTGTTTGGGTAAAAGCATCACCTAAATGAAATGTAATATATTGTACTAAAAGTACAATATTTCAAACTTATAAGCGTTAAAATATGTTTAGTACCAAAAGTAAAAATAACTTGTTAAGGATAATTTATATTATATTATATTATTACTGCCAGTTAGCTTAATTCATAAAACACATTATAATAGTTACATTCACTATGTGCTGTAATAATAATCAGTTACTGCATAGGTAAAGTACCTTACATTTGTACTAAAGTACCATCCAGTACCATTCCAGCACTGATTAAATGAGATTCCTCCTCAGAACTATCTTTAAAATGTAAATGACAGTGAGGAGGCTGTCCGGTGCGCACCAGCAGGCGTCTCTGTTGGTGGAGAAGAAAAGGGCGGAAAGAGGAGCAACGGTCTCCAGGGAGCAATCGGTCTTGTACTGGAGCTCTTGTGAAGTGCTTTTTAGTATCAGGTGCATCATCTTGAGAACACATCTCACATTCCTGACTGAATTAGTCTGAAATTCCCACATAAAAACAAAAAAAGACAACGTAGCCGAGCCAGGTGGCGGACCATTATTTGTGCATGCTGTGTAGAACTAAAAGGTTTTGCATGTCTCTGTAGGAGGAATGTTTGGGTAATTTTAAAGCGAGGTCATTTTTTACTCTCTGCCACAGATACTTTTAACTGGAGCTGTCAGCATTGGCACCATTTCTCACCGAGCTGCTCGCTGTCACACAGGACTAATTCTTTATCTTCATAAGAAACATGAGATCCTTTTTCTCTCTTTATCACATTTTGAGGCAGAGCAGCATTTAACTTCAACAGTTCAAAGTCAAGATTCTGTAACATCGATTCTTTAAATGTTAACATATTGCATCAACAATGGATATTCACCAGGTTTTCAGATTGCTTTTAGTAGCAATATATTACACTGAAATATATATAAAAAAATTGTACCACCTTAGATTACAACCATATTTGATGCATCTATTTTGTACCGTAGATTGATCTTACATAACTTCAATGACAATTTCACAAGGGACAGAGCTGAATTCATTATAAATAATAACAATATCTAGTTAAGCTCCAAGTTCAGCATTTTCTATTACAGCAATCATTTAACTAAATAAATTGCGATATTTTTTATATTGACCGTTGACCTGAAAAGTTTCTAAACATGTTTTTGTGCAACACTATTTCATAAACGTGGGCATGCATTTTGATTTGATCGATCAAATCTACTGCAGCTATGTTGTACTAAAGATCTTAGAAAAACAAGTGTTTAGTAGTTTAAAATGATAAAAACTACAAAAGATTGCACCGAGAATAATGCAAATTAAACAACAGTATCTATCTGAAGTTTGCTAGCGTTAGCAACTGTTAGCTCCTACTTGAGTTGCACTAGACCAAGTAACGCTGCAGCAGGGAACCCCTGAGTTAGTGGAATTGCTTTTGAATTAAACTTTTGAATTGTTAGATTGTATTTTCAAAAGTTTGTAAAAAAAAATGTGTTGTATTTTCCATGATGTCCAAACTGTTTGGGGCCCTAACCCCAACCCTAATCCCATTTTTTTGGAATATTGAACTAGCACTGTAAATATAAGGTTAGTATCATGAAAATAATGTCATCATATGAGTGATTCTACAAAACAGGTGATATTTTGAATGTCTTCTTTTGGTAGAAGGTCACAAGGTAGCACATTTAGTGAACTAAGTCTTGGTTGGCCAGTCATTACAAAACTCATACTGTGCAGACAAACCTCCTGAATATTATTTTGAATTTCCACATTTCCCAATAATAAAATAATAATACCAAATATATAAAATGATGTAAAGGAAATGTTAATTTGAACATTATAGAACTTATATATATATAACAAGCTTATCAAGTGATAGGGACACTGGTGACAATTGGTATGGTAAATATTCATTAATATTCATATTTGTTTCCAGTTTCCAGACACTCTTTCAATTTTTCTAATAAAGTAAAAACTGTTATCTCTCTGTTAGCTGCCTGTCTGTTTTTGGTTTTCCACCTCCATGATGGTAATTGTCCACATGTTGTTGTTCTCGAAGGCGTTTCAACATGACTTATGGCTTGATCCTGAGATGGGACGCCTCTTTTGGGCCCTCCAGAGCACCCCCCCTCCTCCTGTCCATATGGTTTGACTTGGTTACAGCGTGAGTGTGGTAAGATACTTGTTAAAATGTGGTATGTGGCGGCTGCTGCACTTGCTGAGACTCTTCTGATGTTTTGTTCCTGACTTCAGGGGGATACGATATCCTCCTCGTGCAGGGTTTCGCTACAATAAGGTCAAAACGTTTTGAAAAATGAGCATTAAGCTAGAAAAATTATACACAAATCATGTGTAAAGTCATTTTGAATCTATATTAAATTACAATAAACAGGATAAGGCACAGCTCTTTCACCTAATTTAAAGGGTCAAAAGGATGTGTTAGGATAAGGTAAATAAACCTTAATGTTATTTATGAATATAAATAAATTATCTCCGAAGATGGACACATGCACTTCCTTTAGATTATCAAAACTCATCATCATGTCAACCAGAAGAGAACTTTTTTTTTTCCTTCTGGGAATTAATAAAGTTATGTTTTTAATTCAGTAAAAAGTTAGAAACAGGATCCAATACATTTATTGTTCAAGGGAATAAATATGCACATTTATACAGTAAGAAGTGTATATTCAATAACTAGATTGTTTCTTTCATTCTTTTCGATCAGAATTAGCTTCATGAAAATGCTCTGTGAGTGGACCTCTGTCAAGAATTAAATGTTACTCTCATGTTGTTTTACAAGATCAAGTTCTAATTTTTAATCAAAACAATAATGAACCAACCACCAATAAAATAGCTTTTTGCTATTTAAATATAAGCAGATAATCTGTATAACTATTGTAAGATATGTATGCACTTGTTAAGCAGTTTCTCTCTTCTTCTATTTCTTCTTGTTCTTTTTTTTCTTGTTCTTCTACTCCCTCTTTAAATGTGCGGTGAATCACCTTATCGTTTTCCTGTTTGATACCTAAGATATCTGGGAGACAGGAGGGACTTCTCCTTTTTCTGATCTCTTCCCAGACAGAGATGCGTACACATTTGAACCAGGGCCATAAATGAGTCAATCCGATATGACATTTGGTCTGAAAGAACATCTGAGTTTCCCATTTCTGCAGGACTTTGGCACGACGCACCCTGTCAGTTGGTCTGCAGAGACTAATTGTTTTAGGTCTAGCTCTCCTCCTTTTTCTCACTTTTACCCTCAACTCGAGGCCAAGCTGCCGTCAGAAACCTACTGGCTCTGCTCGCTGCGATCACCTCGGACGGGCAGATCAAATCGCATCGTCCCATAAAAAGTATAATTTATGATCCATTACCAATGTTTTCTTTTTTTCCTCCTCTCCCACCCTCTGTCTCACATCAGCTCATAATATCCTAACAAAGTCATTCTTTGATGGCGGCGGTTCTCATGACTCCCGTAAAGTGGCTGCGCAGCGAGGAAGAGAAAGAAAGCGTGAAGGCCAAATGCGAAGATGGAAACTGAAGAACTCGTCAAGCTCATTCATCTTGTCGGATGTGAAGTCCAAGAACGCCAAACGGAGAGGATTTCACACTCACTCATCTTTCTCAACACACTCTATGAATCTTATCAAATGACAGGCTGAAGCGACCGAGGACTCCTCAATAATTACACCCGCACTCCTTTTTACTCCTTAAGGGGATGGCGATTGTTTAGGCATCATTACAAGCTAAGCTGAGATCCAGTTCCCCTCCTCTCTTGGAATCAACTATCAAACAGCTAGTTCAGGAGATTTATGTCTCTTTGTCGCCCCTTGCCACACAGCAAATGGGACAGAAAAGGAAGAGTGAAAGGCAATACCACTCTGAAGACATTATCTTTGCAGAAGACTTGCCACAACATGCCAAACATTCTCAATGTTTGCTGAAGTCAGGCAAATGCCCCAAACTGCTTCTGTTGTACGTTTATAGCCCCGGGCAACGGATGAGAGGGGGAGAAGGATGAAGACAGGATATGATAACAATTGTATTTGTATTGTTGCTTAATCTTTTATACTGTAGATTGTGTTAGATCACTGGATATTTAATGTGGAAGCTGCTACGAAAGAAAAATAGTTTTAACACAGTTTTCTTGTTGTGTTTTTGCCATGCACTTTCCTGGGTCAGCAGATTTAACAAACATTTTATGATCCTTTGCTCTTTATTCGTTTTGTTTACAAAGTATGATGTTATAATAAAGTTGATTTCATTTATTTGGATACTTTACATTTATACCACTATTATTGAACGGTCGATTGTCGTCATACAATACAATATGATAGTGCATGTAATGTTAGCATGAGGTCACATGATATTTTCCTAAACTGAAGCTTTTACGAGGAGCATCAGAACGCCCCATTAGTACTAACCAGCACCTCAGTGGGACACCAAGTGTTGCAAACTGTTTTTGTTTTTTTTGCCAAGAAACACTACAAATCCTGTCCTTTTGAAATGGGACATTCCTTTTTGAAAACCCTTAACCCTACGTTCTCAAGTAAAAACATTTGTTGATGTTCCCTCCAGTGTGGCAGAAAATGTAATTGTATGTTTTAAGGTCCATTTGTAAAAAGCAAAATCCTGACACATTATGGGCAACAGATGGGAAAAAAAGACGTGTTAATAGTGACTATGTATTTGTTCTAATCTGACAAGGCTGGTTGATTTGTTGCCATGATTCAAAAAAGCAGATCTCGAAAGATCAATTTGGGATGCAGCGTGAAGGATCGCTGTGTTGTTTCAGTGCGATGATGGAGGTATCTGAAACTGAACTAAAGAGCCAAGGCGTTCTGCAGAACACAAGATAAAGTGGTCTAAATGCAACACAGGTGCTTCAGGGTCTTTCTCCACTGTGCGTGCTGTGGCCCTCTCCCCTGTTATCTCCTGGGGCTCGTAGTAGCAGTCCATCTCTTTCATGGAGAAGCAAATCAATCCACCGCTGTCACTCTGAGGATTCCACAGCAGAAGGGCTCGGCGGTGTGAAACGACACCTTGAGCTGAGAGGGAAAACACCACAGCTCGGCCTCTGATGTGTTTCACCTCCCTCACAGCAGTTGTTCGGAGGTTTCAACACACACACGCACAAACACACACACATACACACAGGCTGCCCCCCCTCCCATGACCACATCATGACCTCATTCCAGTCACCTGCTGCCGAGACCGTGGCTAACCTGCCCTTCTAACCGTAAAATCAGCCGCCTTTTTACAAACACTCACAGGTCAACGTGCTACTTGGACGGATACATACCTTAACTCTTCTGACATGTTTGTGCACCAAACCAGGGGGGGGGATTGTTTTTCCAAGACAAGAAGCTTAGTTGCATGCAAATGTGAGCCGAGAGTGTTAAAGAGAGAGTGCAGGAGCTGGAGCTTGAATTAAAACCATCTTGCAAAGTTACTTCCTGTCCGAGGAACAAAGAGCGATACCGAACAAGCCCCACGGGATTCCCTGGCCACTCTTAAACATTTGGAACATTTATGCTGCTTTAAATTTCTTCTCTTTTTTTTAACATCTTCCCCTTGATATTTGGTCCGTGGAATGAATTCTGTTTGCCAGAACAATTAAACTCTCTGTTGTGAATACCTTTTAAGTACATATGGGAATTTTGTGGTTTGCAGTATTATGTTTCTACATGCAATTTATTACAGACTCAAAGAGGACGCATGAAATAAGTCACTTTAGCATGGGGATGACTTGCTCTCACATTGTTAAAGCTTTTCTTTTTTTTAAAGGGGTGCAGTGTAAATGTTATGTTTCCATGTGCTGAGAAGTTATGGCTTCAGTGTGATGATGAAAACATTAAATCCCAGCGCTCCCGCAGCAACAAATATATTCCACAACATGAAGGGCTTTTGTTGGAGCTGTGTTTCAAAATTATCTTTGTGTAACCATAAGAGGAAACAGGCTAAATCTCCAAGTGCTCACTGGCTATTTTAGCTGCTAATAGCAGCGTCAGGCAGCTCAGGCCATAGTGGCAATTCCCATGAAATCTCCCGATATTTCTTTCATTTGTTCTCCGTCCACAATTAGTCGTGGTCAGGCTGATCAAAGGCAGCGGTCGGGCGGTTGCATGTGAACCGGCCTTCACTTGCAATGACATCCACAAACCAGAATGAAATATGAAATATCAAGTTTCCACGGATGTAAGGACTTGTAAAAGAGAATCTGAGGAATAGGAGGGTTTTCACACTGCGTAATGTGAAACATTTGGTGCGGATTGTAGGCCTCGGTAGAGGGAAGACGAGAGCCAAAATCTGTCTGGCAGTAAAAACCAGAAGCAGCGGAAAGTTAAAACAACTGCAGTCCTGTTGATTTAGACGTCATTACGCCTCATGGTTATACGGGATCATCTGCGGCCTTTTTTGAAAGAAAACTCATTACATATTTTTCTTGCTATTACAAAAACAACACATGTAACATCTTATATCATTTTTGGATGTTTTTTTTTCTATTTCCAACTAAAATTATTTCTTAAACCAGGTCAATTTTCCTTTGGATATGAGTAAAGGAACTCCATATATTATATATCATATTCTCAGATGATGTAACATCTAATGTAATTCCTCTAAAGATTCCTTCCAGATAAAAACAGGAATTAATTTTGTTTTGCAAAAACTTTTTTGCAATTTAGCATTTTTCCTAAACTTTTTGTTCAAGTTTTCATTTTTTCATGATGACTCACTCATCCATTAATGTTGCGTAGAGTACACCATCCGCATACAGTAGTCAGTAAGGGTTGTCATTCTATCTTAATCAAAATGCATTACCAGGAGAACACCATTTAATCGCACCATTCCGTCCTATATCTTATTCTAATTGAATTTATTATTTTAGTATTGCAAAAGTTTTTTCGTTTTGTGACACTTTTTATTTCCAATGTGGTCGGACGAAGAAGCTGTCTCTGACCTCAATGATTTGGCTAAATCAAAGCTGTTAAATACACATAAATACTGTATGTACTTTTTGGGTCAAAGGTGGTCTATGCTGATGGAGACCATTGTATGTGTCCCTATGAGAGAGGGACTTCCTGCTGAATGCTCTATGATGGATCTGCAGGCAAACAGAACAAAGCCTGCCTTGGATAAATAGTGTATCTGAACCAAATGGGCTACTCCATCATTCCACAGCAATTGGCAGTAAATGTGGTGTCGGGTTCTCTTTAGTCTACCCACATCATCCCTCCATAAATACTGCAAAAAAGCAGACAGGTTCTGTATGTGAATGCAGAAGAAGCAGAAGAAGAAGAAGAAGAACAACAACAACAACAACAACAACAACAACAACAAAACGATAAAGAAGCAGCCTTTGTTTCAATTAGTGTTGACTGAGACAGGTGCTGTGTTGGTTATTGACCTTTAAAGGGCTCATTTGGAAAGCTGTGTAAGCAAATAAATAGCCGTCCGTTAAGCAGGGCGGGGTGAGGGTTGGGGAGGGTGGAGGTCTCTATTGTAACAGAAGCTGAAGAGAGAGAATCTGTTTAGCAGGCCTCCTCCTGCTACTGAAGTGTTGGGGGAGAAGCCTCTGTGTTACGGACGTCCTCAAAGCTTTTAATTGCTTCCTATGTTTTTCCCATCTGCAGGGGGCAACCTTTCTTTCTCATAAATCTTAAAAAGTTTCATGTGACTAGTATCATATCATTTGAAACTGGAAGTCCTCATTTTCATTTTTCTTTTTTATTGCTGGGTTATGTTTTTTCTGCACACTGTTCAGGGAACACCTGTCAATCCTACATAGATGGCATTGGTGGAATGTAAACTAGGAATGTTTACTCAAGTATTTTAGTTTTTTATTTACTCATACTTTATTTGTATTTTAATTTTCCACGTCATCTTAGATTCCAATATTCTTCCTTTTACTCCATTTAAACATTTGATCCGACCATTTTTTGGGGTGAAACATTTCTAAGTGGTTGAACAGTCACAACAGAGCCATCCAGCTAACCAATTAGAGTACATCTTTATGTACGGCAGATGTGGAAGGTTGCATTAGTTATTAATTATAGACTCAACACCTCCCTTTCCATCCCACCCCTTTAGTTGCATTTAATCTTTATTAACAGCAAGTTAAAAAAAAGATTTGGCGACAATATACAATACATTTTATCCCCTGTTGTTTGATGATTATAAGATGCACTGGAAAATACCACCATGGTAACATTTGCCAGCCTTGTGAAGCTTATAAAAACGCGATCACGTCGACAGTTAAAGGTCTATATCTGGATTGGATATGCAGTTATAACCATCATCTTTAAAAATAACAAACTTTATTGGAACCACTCAGGGATTCCTTACATGGGACGATTCTGGATAAAAAGATCTGTACAAATCTTGTGTTGTATCCTTTTATGTAAAAACTTTATATGTGGTTTGAGTTACTGCAAAATGACATCAATGGTCATGAAAGGTATCTTCATATTGAGTTAATCTGTTACTATGGTTGCACCACTTAGGAAGTCATTAAACGCTTTTGGCTAATAAAAGTTTAATATTGTACTTTTGCAGAGTGGGGCTCATATTCCAATTGCTCATCAACTTTTTGAGGCAATTTGCCAATCTTAACAAAAGTGAATATTTTACTGGAGCAGCTTTTTTAGATCAAAAAGAGCTTGATTTTTTTCATTAGAGCAGATCCAGGGAGCAAAGTGTTACAGTTGCATTTGGAGACTCGACTCACATTTCTCAGGAAAGCATTGTGAGTTCAGAGTTGTGACAATTAGGATATAAGAGTGCAAGATTGTCAACAACAAATGAGCTTCACACATCATTAAACTTGGGAATTAGGGCGGGAATAAAGTGTTCGTCTGCATGTTTTCACCAAGTCATGACACTATACTATGCTTTATATTTTCGCCAGTTTGAAACTATACACATGTTCATATTACAATATACTGTATGTTTTACATGTGAAAACATGGGCGGGGGGGGTGCTAGTGAATTGTCCTACCGGCCCACTTCGTTAACGGCCCACCAGGAAAACTCCCGGTATTCCCAATGGCCAGTCCGCCCCTGCCCCCTGCCGTTGCATGTTCTGTAACTTTACACAGAACAATTCATTGGAGCCTCCGATCGGAGATTCAGTTATTTTCAGTTTAACAACACCATTAACATTAGGTCCAGCTCAAACTGGGAAAACCACGTGAAAACATTAAGTAAAGATTCAAGAGGCACATTTCAATAACTTCAAACCTCGTTTTTTGAAAACTTATTGCCTTTTTTTTTTAATTGCCCATTTTGTGGTTCCTTTAAGCAACATGTTATGCATCTGCAGTATCTGCAATGTGGTAAGAGCAATTTAACAAGAATAAAGTGTCTGAATAATTCCTCCATCATTGCCAAAACTTATATAAAAATGAAATGCAATAAAAACAAGATCTTCTACAGGTTATCCTCCTCCTCAACTTGCTGCATGTAAAACTGAGTTTGGAGCTGCTCTGTATTTCCAGCTGGTCGTTGCCGCCGCGAGACACTTATCGACCCTGACACACACACACACACACACACACACACACACACACACACACACACACACACACACACACACACTCCCCTGGTTATTGCTTATTTCCTCACTTCACTTAACGCCTCTGTTGCACCTGGGGTTACCAGACATGGCCTTCTCAGTTACACTTGACCAGGTTGGGTCACTAAACTCTATACGAATTGCTCTCAAAACCACAGAGCGGTTTGATTTCCTCCTCCTGCTCAGGATTAAGTTATATGAGGACTGTCAGCATCTCTTTGATTCAGCTCTGGAAGTCAACACGAATGATTTCAGCATATGTTGAAGCGTCCAATCATTTACTGCAAGCAAATTAGAGCCACTTACGGATGTTTGAATTAGAATCACCTTTCTGATTCTGGGATTTGGTTCAGTTATGCTGCTGTCAAAGAAACAGTTTATCTGATTTAAGCTTGATTTATGCTTCTGTGTTAAGGGGTTAAATTGTAGAAATAGAGCTACCTTGTTGTAGGCTATGCAAGCGCTAATGTACATTTCCTCAAAAAGACCACAAGAACCTTGATTTGTCATTATGTATTGTCTATGTTTGTCAGGTTTGGGGAAAACAGGACCCAAATGCAGAAAAATGATTAAAAAAGGTAAGGTAACAAAAAGCGAGCTTTATTCCAAAAAAAGCCGATGACAAAAGAAAACAACAAAACAATTAACATTAAGAAAACTGGG
>NW_011345763.1:0-3394 GCF_000735185.1 Notothenia coriiceps | reverse complement strand
AAAAAAGACGACAATTCTCAAGCGGTGGCTCACACAACAACCCCAGAGCCACCACTTGAGCCAGGTAAACAAGGTATGTAAATGTAAGTAAACTTCCAAGTTATGCGAACATGTAAGCAAAGCATAAATTACAGCTACGTTGACGTTACTTTGAATCGCGGGGGTAAGCTAAACCGTTAGCAAGTAGCTATAGCTAGCCAGATATATTAAATAAACACTTTGTCATACAATCTAAATGTAATGTTTTTTAGCGTTACCCGGTAACTTCAAAGAAAGCTCTCTGGGAAATGTTGGCTTACTGTTCGACATGAAGCTAGAAGCTACCTTACAGTACACAGTTGATCCGGAGTCCTGTCAGTTAAAGTGTTTCATAATTAGCTTAGCTAAGCATCAACCTAGCACTGAAATATATGGATGTTATGTGACAGTATTTCTGAGAAAAAGTCAGCTGAAATGGTGGCAATAGTTGCCACTGCGTGTCAACAGCATGTTTGAACGTATTTGCAGCAGTAAATGTGGCTGTTTGGCCACTGACGTTGCCGTAACAACACCTGAATTTAAATGTGCAACCTCTTTTTGTGACAGATTTTTGCAAGAAATTATAATTCTTCTGAATGATATTCCTATTGACAGCTAGTTTCTATGTGAACATTATGAGATGGACAGCCAGAGAGAATAAATGAAAAACAGTAATGAAATACTATATGAAAAACAAGAATACAGTTTAAGTGATTTGTAAAATATCCATACAGAAAAATCTGTTTACAGTTCTGTTTCATATGGGTGTTGAGAGAGGTATCCATAGATCTCTTAATTTTGCTCTCAAAGTGCACCAGACTGATGCTCCCTAGAGGAGGTGAGGACCCCCCTAGAGTAGGTTAGGTCCACAGTGTTTACATGCTTATTTATACAATATGTGTGCTTATGCTAACATCATAAGACAAAAGTTGGTTCCGTGTTGTGTGGGCCCCAAGCCAAAGCTCGCTTAGGGCCCCCAAAAGTCTAGGGCCGGTCCTGGGTTTAAGTCTGGAAATGGACTTTGCCAGTCTAAAACCTTCCACTTCTTTTCCCTGATAAACTCCTTGGTTGTTTTGGCAGTGTGTTTTGGGTCGTTGTCTTGCTGCATGATGAAGGATCTCCCGATCAGTTTGATTGCATCTCTCTTTAAATTGGCAGACAAAATGTGTCTGTAGACTTCTGAGTTCATTTAGCCATCATGTGTTACATCATCAATGAAGATCAATGAGCCCGTCCAGAAGAAACCATGCAAGACCAAGCCATGACATTACCTCCACCATGTTTCACAGATTAGCTTATGTGTTTGGGATCATGAGCAGATCCTTTATCTCTCCACTTGTTAGCCTTTCCATCACTTTAGTAAAGGTTCATCATGATCTCATCAGTCCATACTAATTTGTCCAATAACTTTTGAGCCTTGTTCCTGTAATTTTTGTGAAATTCAAATATGGCCATCCTATTCTCATTGCTAATGAGTGGTTTGCATCTTCTGGTGTAGCCTCTGTACTTTTGTTCCCAAAGTCTTCTGCTAACCGTGGATTATGATACCTTCACTCCTGCCCTCTGGAGGTTGTTGGTGATGTTTCTTTACAGTTCTCACAATGTTTCTGTCATCAACTGCTGATGCTCAGTATACCAGTACTCGCTTTCTTCTTAAGGACATTCTAAATGGTTGTACTGGCTATGGCCAATGTTTGTGCAACGGCCCTGATGGATTTTCCATCTTCTCTCAGTTTCAAAATTGCTAGCTTTTCTCCTGTAGGCAGTTCTCTAGTCTTCATGTTGGTTACACTATTTTAACTATAAATCCAGTCCGCACCGGTGAAACCCAAAGCTCAAACTGAGAGTAACCATGCAGTGCTATTTATTGTTTGAATAATCAATGAAGCAGGACACACCTGGGCAACAAAAAACACCTGTCAGTAACATGTTCCAATACTTTTGCTCACTTGGTCAGTTGGGTTTAAACAAAATGTGCTATCTTCTCAGTTGTTTAACAGATCTAGATGTAAATACCTTGAATTAAAAGCTGAAGCTGATATTTTGTCTCATATTCATCTTTTGATGTCAAACCCAATTGTTTTCAATGTACAGCAACAAATAAAGCAATTGGCCTTGCTGTTCCAATAGTTTTGGAGGGGACTGTATATCGAAATGCAAAATGATACACCATCTACAACTTAGTCTGATTTAGATTGAACTTGTGAAGATCCAACATTTCTTTCAGAACATCGTTAGTCTCCAAGCTCAGTTGTGCTTTATTTAATGTAAAGCCAATATGGCAGGGCAAATTGTCTAAAATATAATGGCACTGGCCTTTCACTTCACTTGTTTCCTGTTGATGTGTGCAAGATAGCTTATTACACATTATCAACCTACTTGCACCCTCCATTCAGGTTTGAGTGACTTCCTTTTCTGAACTGCAATGCAGGAAATCTCAATCTGAAACGGTTCTCTGTGGAAGACCTTGGTGATGAATGAGTCATCTGAAACACTCAGCAGAATACCTCTGTTGTCAGCGAGTACCTACTCACATAATAGGGGTTTGTGAAAACATCTATTCTTGGAAAAATTGAGATTCCAATAGTCTTGAATCAATTAACTTGAACCAAAAACCCATTTTGTAAAATATAGAATAATAATTATATGTTGACGGAAATAAACCTAAAGGACAAAGTGCAGCACTAATACGGCTACAGTCATCTTGTTGCTTTGAAACAAGATAAGCGTTTGAGCATGTTTTTGTTTAATAACTTAATAATCAACTTTGCAAGACAAAGATGCTTTTTTTTACTACTTGAGTATTTACGCACCCCTTCACCTAGAGACTAGCATTATCAGAGCTCTGCACTAACAATTAAGCCAAAAAGACACAGCAGCATTTTACAAATAAACTCGACCAATTTACACAGATAAAGATAAATCAGTCAACTTTCTTCTCAAACAGTCTGCGTTTGTGTAGAGTTTTTGGATAACAATGTTTTTCCCTACTAATGGGAGGAATGTTCTCCTTTGCTGGACGCATGCATGGTTAGGGGCAGTGTTTGTATTCCTCTTGAATGGACATGTTTGTGATTGAATATTTAACCTGTTGAAGAAGTGCTGAGTGTTAACATCAGAGAGGCTTTAGTTTACACTTTGGATTCAACATGCTGTTTTTCTGAGTCACAGGCTCTGTGGAGGAGGAAGTTTCATTTGGATATCTGCATCCAGCATTCATTCCAGCATAAACATTTTAAATATAATGGTATTTACATCAGTATTTCAAATTTGATATAGTAATAATCATTAGTGATATTAATATGAATTTAGGGTGTTTACAATTATTGGAGGCCTTTTTCTACACAGTAAGTCTCAGAACTGCAGAAGTGTGTTT
>NW_011345762.1:0-3153 GCF_000735185.1 Notothenia coriiceps | reverse complement strand
TTGCTGTTAGGCCAGGGGTTTCTTGTTAGGCCAATTCAGCATATAAGATGAGCAAAGTTTTTATTATGAAAAACACTTTACATTACTTTTTTCCATTTATTTATTTTTACAATTATAATTTATTATCTTTTATGAGTATATCTGGTTGTATATTGCTCAGTTTCCATAAAAGAAAAAACATGCATTTGAGTTTGATGCGTACAAATACTGTACTGTATGAGAATTCTTGAAAATGCACTTTTACCATAAAAGACCAGCTCGACCAGTTGGTAGAGGCTCATAAAAACAAAACTGTCAGTCAAAAAAATAAAAATTGTTTGTGGTTATTTGTGGCCCATTTGATAAAAAAATGCAAACAAATCATTTTTCCATAACCTTTTCTTGGTCTGGCAGTTAAAGCCAGACCACACACACGATGTTCGTATTTAGTCTCCTGATTTTAAATGGGAATTAAATCATTTGAGTGTTCCCAAAGCCCCGGTGTTCTGCAGTTTGTGTGGGCCTACTGCACTGTTGCACATGTTACTGTAGAAACTATGTCCAGGACAAGGTGTTTGGACGTTTTGGAAGATTCATAGCTAACCACACTGAAGATTATCAAATCAAGTTTTATTTATATAGCACATTTATAAACGATTTTTGATCAAGCCAAAGTGCTTATAATAACAATAGCCTACAGTAGACACTTTACAGCTAATACAACAGCACAGATTTTTCAGAATATCAGTATGAGAAAAAACGACACCCTCTGTCCTTAGACCCTCACATCGTACAAGGAAAAACTTCCGGAGAAAACCCCACAGTTTAAAGGGAAAAAATGGGAGAAACCTCATGAAATTATGGAGTATTGATCAGTCTTCTCATATTTTTAAGCCTCAATTTGTCCTTCCGCCCAATAACAAATGTACATAACAACCTTGAAATACACCCTTCATATGTCCTCTTATTATAAGCAATCTGAAGCTTCTGTTTTAAGGAATGAGCTGCCAACACAATAAATGAAACCCCCCACATTTGAAGGGAAAAAAAGGACAGTTTACTTCAACCCATTACAGAGGACGATAAGCAGGCAGCAGAGATGGATGGATGGATGGATGGACACACACACACGCACGCACGCACACACACACTTTAAGATGAGCAACTTGCAAGTCCATGTTTTCCAGAAATGTAGCTGCATATTTTTTTGTATATAACCCTCCTGTTGTGTTCGGGTCAAATCTGACCGATTTACTACTTTCATGAATTATACATATAAGCTCTTAATTGATGTAATCAACAGTAGAGATCTGAACAATTGCTGAGAACCACTTGAGCTTTACTAAACTTTGTGTCTGATGTTGCCGGTAAAAAATGACGCAACATCAGACACAATGCATGTAGCCTACATTGTTTTTTCACCACTTAGTTATTCCAGCAGTGAAACATTATTTTCAGCTTTAAAGTTTCTTTTGATGAGAGGACAGTGTAACTACTAGGTGGTGTTGTATTTATTTAGTCTAAATTCTGTCCTTTGGCTTTATCCCACCACTATATCAAATAAAATCAACAACCTGCATTTGCATATAATTTCACGAATATGCATTGAACATATTCCAAGTGATATTAAACCTGCATGTGCACTTGGAAAAACCGATCATTATTTTTATAACAATTACAGTGGCTCCAGAGGAATTTAACGGTAAAAAAAAACTCACCCCTGCACAACTTCAGATGTTTTGTTAATGAACCTTTGATGTCCGTTATTGCCCTCTCTAAATTCGATTAGTTTACTTTTAATATGATTAGTGTTAATTAAGGCAGTCTCTTTGAAGTTGTGTGAGACTGTGTTACGTCCCCACTAGGGATGAGGAAATGCAACACACACCAGTTGGAATTGGTATTATAAATGGTTTATTTTAAATAGCAGAGGTAAACAAAATGGCAGGCATGCAGCCTGGAACAACAAAAGGGCCAAAAGGGCACAGGTTGACAAATAACCAAACAAACGGAGGACTCTTAACAGAGTCTACTTGCATACAAGGAAATAAACACTATTAAACTAAACAAAACCTCACTTTAAAAGTGGTACAACCAACACAAAGAATCTATACAAAAACAAAGCTAAACTAAAGGCAACAGTCGCAAAAACCTAAGCTACTCTAACCTCTAACTAAGCTAGACACTACTAACACACAATATCACACGGAGATGGGCAGAAGTTTAACCACAGTTTAACAGATCTGTCTAAGGACCAAGTAGCGAGAGGCGTCTGTACCACATCAAAGAGCCTCCAGAGTGATGATTGTCCCCAGGCTTTGAATTCATCTCCAGCAGGTGCGCGCCGGCTGTGCGCTGCGATTGGAGTGCGTCGGGCCCGGCGTGCTACAATCACAATCCCCAGGGGGCGGATCAGGAGATAGCAGACAATGACGTCAGGGCAATCGCACTGCTCATTTACATACCACACAGATTAACACAATAAAGACGACCCGGAAGGCAGCAGCCATAACAGACTGTCTCCCCCCGTCCCCAACAGAATAAGTCATGTTATAGTTTGTCATGATTTTCCCTAAAAAGTGAAGTATAGTTTTTCAAAAAAATATGAAAAGTCATTTTGTAGAGTAGTATGTTGAAAATCTCAACAAATGGAAAAAAAGAAAGAAGCATAATACAGTTTTGTCAAAAAGTAGGGCTGCATAATATATTTAAGACCTGTTGTTATCGCAATATCAGATTTTAAAGACAGCTTGAACTGGATAAATGTTTTTGTCTTCATGGATGGTGTGTGTTGCAGAGCATTGGTGTTAACCAGAATTAACAAAGAAGAGAAGAGTGTGATGAAACCTGTCCTGTGGTTATAGACCAGGGGTGGGGAACCTCCGGCCCCCGGGCCGTATACGGCCTGCGAGACAATTTGATACGGCCCTCGACTCGAGGTAATTTATAAATACACGCAAAAAAGAAATCTAGACCGCAAAAGAATTAAACAAGCGAGAGCCTGTTTTTCCTGGCCAAGATCAGGGTCCTTGAACACAACACGAGCCTAACTTGTCATCACGTGGTATATGTCTCGTCCATGGTCTCGTCTGACAGGGGTGCAGTTCTGACGGAGAGCACGGCTCCGGCACTTCAGATAAGGAGCATGCCGCAGTTTTTGCGTGGCTGTGTCTT
>NW_011345761.1:0-3735 GCF_000735185.1 Notothenia coriiceps | reverse complement strand
GCTATAAAGGAACTACAGCACGGTCACATGACTTCACGTCACCACCGCTAAGCTAAAGGTGGCTAATGTTGGGCTATAAAGGAACTACAGCACGGTCACATGACTTCACGTCACCACCGCTAAGCTAACGGAGGCTAATGTTGGGCTATAAAGGAACTACAGCACGGTCACATGACTTCACGTCACCACCGCTATGCTAAAGGTGGCTAATGTTGGGCTATAAAGGAACTACAGCACGGTCACATGACTTCACGTCACCACCGCTAAGCTAAAGGTGGCTAATGTTGGGCTATAAAGGAACTACAGCACGGTCACATGACTTCACGTCACCACCGCTAAGCTAAAGGTGGCTAGTGTTGGGCTATAAAGGAACTACAGCACGGTCACATGACTTCACGTCACCACCGCTAAGCTAAAGGTGGCTAATTTTGGCTAACTTGGTAGCAACCTCCGTTTTTTGATTCACCAGTGGGGTATTTACTGATGTATTTTATGTCGTAGACCTTATTTCAGGATAACAACCAAAAAGACATTCAGAAAACCATTGAGTTCCAGACCAGAGGACAGGAAGTGATGAAATGCTGACTAATTTCTGGGTTTCTGGAACTTTAATGGGTTTTTTCTTGGTCTCTCTCTCCCTCCCTGTAGTCCAGCACCCGATCTCCCTCCGGTTAAACAGACATTTCACAGAGAACCTTTCACGCACCGATTCCAGAGACGCCGAACAGCTCCGCAAAGAAGTTTCCGATAACGTGAGTGTGTCATTGTTTTTATCAGTGAACATAGGACTGTGTGAAGGATGACTGTGTCACTGAAAACTCTTATCTGCTTTTTTACATCCAGCTCAACGAGGTTTACAAGCAGGTTCCCGGAGTCCAGAAGGTCCAGAAAACCTCGTTCAGGTGAGACGAGTCAAAGGAATACTTCACCAAAATGTCATTATCTGTATTTTAGTTTTTTCTCTGTGTTAATTTGAATAATAATAATAATTTGAATAAAGGATCAAAACTGAGGTGAATTAAAGGATTTGCAGGGTTTAAAAGTCCTGTCTTTATGAAGCAGTGAGCATAAATCTGGATGAATGAGGCTTTCATCTTTCTACATGAAAACCATTCCTTCTGAATTAATTGCAATTTCTTTAAGGTTTTTAAGGGAGGCGAGTAAAAAGAGAATTACTTATAGTGCAGCTCAAGCCTGTTGGAATGTTTTTTGGACTGTAAAAAATTTCAAAATATGGTATTCTTCATATTTTCTAAATGGAAATGTAATTCTCACTTACTTTGGTTCTTACAGGATGCAGAGAAATGCTGGAAAAAGGTCAAATTCAAATTTTTACATAAAATGAAGAGAATATTGAAGTTTCTTCTCGATTTAAGGTCTTGTATTCACGTCTAACGTTTTGTGTTTTCAGGCAGGAGTACGCCATCATGGACACCGTCCTCACCGCTCCTCGCAGCACTTTCCCCGATATCGTCAAACTCACGGAGAAAAACGTGCAGTCTGGAAACGTGAACGACCTCAAAGTCGTGCCGGGATATTACACCGTGGCCACAGACAGAGGCGAGCATTTACTGCATAATATAATATATTTCAGATTATTATTCTAGCTTTAAATTCAGAAGTTCTTAAATCCCGTTCTTTTGTAAAATAAGGAAATACTATGGTCTTAAACACTCCTTTAAAACTATGGATTAAGATGTTGCTTCATTAAAAGTACTGAAGAATTATCCCAAAAATGTACTTAAACGATCAAAAATAGAAAAAAGTCGGTATGCTAATTGGAATTACATTATGGTAGATTAATATTCTGTTTTTATCACCAACAAATAATACAAATAAACACTTGCACGTCATTTTAATATTGCAGTTCGTCAAATGTGAGCCGATTTGAACAAAGAGTATCATCAGAATTGCCTGAATTGATTTACCTTGGTTGGTGATTGGCTTATGGTAAAACATCCCAAAGAAACATTATGACATCACAAAGGGACCGAATTCTATAAATAAATGAATAAAAGTTACAGCGCCGTGTGAGATGTGAATAGTTCAATTGAAAGCAGAGGCAAAAAGGAAAGTCTTCAGGCTGGATTTAAAAGTAGTCAGAGTCGCAGCGGACCTGCAGGTTTCTGGGAGTACTTGAGTAAAGTAAAATAGTAATTAAGTGCAATACTAGCGCAAATGTACTTTGAACTGATTTACTAAATGTCGTATTATCCGCCATTCCTCTGCAGAGGCTGTGGGAGCCGTGGAGTTTCAGGAAGGCGTGGAGTCTATAGACGTCCACGTGCCGCTCTTCGTCAAAGATGAAGACGATGATAAGAAGCAGCTCCTGGTGGAGGCCGTGGACGTCCCGCTGGGCATCGCTGGGATCGGGAAGCGCCTGGTCAACATCACCATCATCAAAGAGCACGGTGACTAAAGACACTAATCATACGTCTGGTTCTTTAGGCTGAATGAGGATATATCAATCTGAAGGGATCTTATGGCTCGGTTCCTTTCCGAGAGCCGTTCAAAAGAGCCGTTTTTTTTAAGTGGCGCTGGAGATTATTTGTTGACCCTGCTTTAAATTATATTTTGGCTTTACAAATGTTGCACTCATGCTTTATCATTGCTTATGTTTTTGCTGAAGTGCATCCAAATGCTGCGTTTTCACATCTCACTCCTCGTGCCTAAACCTAACCAATCAGAGTAGGGGCGGGTCTTCACGGAATACGCTTGGGGAACAAAATCAAGCTTTTTCACTGTTCACGTAAAGGCAAGTGGATTTATGTTAGGCAGTGAACCAACGATAAAAAGAACGGCTCTCCCCAAGTACTGTCAGGATTGGGGAAAAGGTAGGACCCAAATGCAGACTACAAAAAGGTAAAAAAGGTCTATCAACAAAAAGCGAGCTTTATTCAAAAGCCGATGACAAAAAACATGACATGATCACAACGGTAGCACAAGGAAGAAACATACACGAAAAACTGACCGTGACTGACATGGAGGGAGACAGGAAAGACAAACAATGAACCGACAGGGGAACACAGGGAAAGACAAGACCAGGGTTGCGTTCCAATAGTCCATTTAGTTTGGGAACCTTCCTAACCAAGTGAAATGACCCGGAAGTACGTCAGTGGCAGCCATGATAAGTGCCGTTCCAATTCTCTAAATGATAGGAAAGGAGGTTTCAAACTTCCTTTATAACCTCCTTTAGCTTAGGAACCACTGGACCTCCCTAAGATTTTTTAAAGCTGCTTTTTGGACGTACTCGCTTTTCGCCGAACTGCATTGTGGGGAAGCGAAGCGAAGATTTACAGGATTTACAGGACAGACGCACAAAATGACGTCCGCTGGCGCATCATAAACATGTCGGATGGTGAAAGTGCATTCGGATTCTCTAAAGCACCGCAGTCTCTTCCTAAATCCTTCTGAATTCTCCTATCCACTATCCCTTAACCCCGTGAGGTTTCACTCAGAGGTCAAAGAATAGGAGATAGGGTTAGAATTTAGGAGCTGATTTTTGGATTATCGGAACGCAACCTAAATACAGAGAGGGGTAATCACAGGACAAGACACAGCTGGGCAGGGGAGGCAGAAACACAAGGGCAACAGGTGAACACAATCAGACAATCAGACACAGGAGGGCAAACACAGAGACAGGAATCAGCAGACAAGACAGGGGTTGAGCACTTTTCAAAATAAAACAGGAAACCAGAGACAGACAAAACACAACACAGACAGACCGTGACAAGT
>NW_011345760.1:0-3373 GCF_000735185.1 Notothenia coriiceps | reverse complement strand
TATCATAACGAGAGCATATAAACTTGACTTTAAGTCCCTGGAGACATATTAATGGTAAGCTAAGAAAGATGCAGACGGCTTGGGATGTCCAGTGTTTTCAAAGTTAACTGAAGCCGATGGGAGCTATTTGATAAACTGCTCCAGGAATGAGGCTAATGAATGCTAACGGGTTGCTCTGGAAGCCACTGGGCAGTAATGGGGAGATTATAATAAGGTAGAAAAACTGGGTCTGCAGTTATATTAAAATAAGATTGTCCTATTTCTTTTCCTATATCCACTTTCCATGACTTTGATGGAAAATGTGATGAGATTTCATAAGAGATATGGACAAGATAGCATGTAAGAGAATATGTTATGTCCTCAGCTCATTTGGGTAAAAGGGAAGCAACACCAGACCAGGTGTTCTTGGTAAGAGGTTGGTTCTATTAATAACTTCAAATAAAAATGATATAAACAAAGGTATAGTATAGGCTCTTTAAACAAGGAGCTATTTATTTATAATATAAGCAAACAGAAAAGGAGGCAGCTGATCAGCACAGTCACCAGTTTCAGAACAATAAGGGCACTAAGGCGAAAAATAACGAGGTGTCTAGCACAAATCCAAAGTCTCAGAACATAGACATAAACATTGGAGACGAGAGTAGCCTGGCTAAATAACGTCACGCAGACGAGGGAATACCTGAAGGCAGTCATATACACACACAGGATGCTCACAGGCCGGTTAATGCAGGAGGCAAGGCGACAGTCGTCACACCCCCCTCCCCCTTAAGACACAAACTCACAGTTATACTATCTGCACTAATACTTATACCTAAAACTAGGAAATAACTTTTTACACCTTCCAGTTACCTTTCACTCCTACTGCTATTTTTTAATTTTAATTTTATTATTTGCCCCTTTTGTTTGTTTGTTTGTTCGCCATGTAAATCGGCCTTGGGTCCCTTGAAAGCCGCTATACAAATGTAATCTATTATTATAATTTGTACCTTGTCTCGAAGATATAAAAACTAAATGAGGCGACTGATCGTCCTCACGCCGAACATACGTTTGCTCTTAGCTTAGCAGTAATGATTTGCAGTCATGTGCTCCTGATGTAGTTTCTTTATAGGCTTAAGTTAGCTTATTACTTTTGCAGATTGCATTTACGCTTAAAATAAATATGAAATGTGTGGCGATTTTCTTGCTGAACGAAACTAGTAAGTATCATGAATGTGTGTTCGCTACAGAGCTCATTTTCTGCTATATAGCTAAAAGCAAAGGAAACAAATCCCATTGTTTTTTGACCATTGCGATGTTTCCGGGTCGGCTTACTTCATTACTGCACTATGGGTCTGCCATGGCCTTCACAGAAACATAACGTTCCACTACACGTTAAAGAACTTGCAGGAGTTCATTTCAATACTACTTTCCACACAACCCTTTATCTAATAAAAGCTGCTTCCCTTCCTTACATAGAATAGCATTCATGCGTCACCCTTTGGATATAAAAGCAAGCATATGAAACTTTCATATTTTTATTTCTTTGCCAGGGGTTAGGGTAAAATGACGAAGAGGACACACATGGTCATAATGGAAATAATAGCAGCGGAAAATCTAACTTCGCAGGGGTTTTCCCGCCATGCTCTCTTTAATGGCTATTGCATTCATTCTAAAAAGCCCTGGACAGGAAAATGGAAGCACAAAGCGTGAGATGTGTGCACTTTTTGAAGTGAATCTGATATAAGTTCCCTCTGAAATGTAAATGTTCTTTCTTTCTTTTATCGTCAAACTTGATCTTAACATCTCCATTCACTTGACTCAGATGAGATTTATTCACACATTGTGAGAAAGGAGCGGAAACGTGTACATGGAAATAGTTTGAATTATCTGAGCTGTGTTCGGTTTATCTCCCTGACACACTCACAGCCTCAGAAGTGGAAACATATTTAAGATAAGAGACATCAGAGCTCCTTAAGCTTCTCAAATGTATAAAGGATACTGAACTACTGTGTATCTCTAAATATGGCGTTTCATTGAAATGAATGGTTAAAATGTGTTGAAAGCTAATCTCCCAACATGCACATTGCTTTTAAACGTCATGCTATTAAAGGACATATGATCCTGGATTGAGTTTTAACTGATACAAATCCAAACCAGTCACTAAGCCTTGTTTAATTTCACAATGACTTTTATGACCATTGTCCTTCATGGGAACTATCATGTCGTTTCTAAAGATGATCTGTCTGTTGAAGTGATTGAACAACCGTGTTAAGCATAATTTGCCTGCAGATATTTTCTACAGAGAAGAAGAAGACGCTTCTGCAGTCATTTCAGTGAGGATGTCGAGACAGAGAGCAGAAGAGCTTAGCTTCTAAATGTGATGGAGGAAGGAGAGAAATGGACTGAGGGTAATGGAACAGGGTATAAATACACTGCTGAAATAATATGTGTTCAGCGTGATTGGTGAAGAGACGGGGTACGATGTCATTCAAGAAGGCATGAATAAAGATTTAACCTCGGGATAAAAGCTGAAAATAGTACAGGTCAAGACTCAAATGTACTGCAGTGCGGTTTCTGAAGAATGTCTGCCAAAAGCTTTGGAGTAAAGTAAGTCCTTTTTAGTGGGTAACCGGAACCTACTGGAGATACAGACAGATCATTTACTCCAGGGGTGTCAGACTCAAGGCCCGGGGGCCAAATCCGAGCTTGCAAAGAATATAATACGTTCATTATACGGTTACATGCCACTTTACAGAAGCAGGTTGCCTATAAACTACATGTCCCACAATGCATCTCGTTTGCGCACTGAAGAGACTTGCAATTATTTGCCCTGGACTTCTGCTTTTGAACGTAGTTTATTACCCTATCCGATAATAATCCAATTCAGAGGCAATAATGTAATATAATACATAATTTTATATATATTTTATATATATGGATATTTATATAGTTACAACCGGCCCTTTGAGTGCAACCATAATGCTAATGTAGCCCGCGATGAAATTGAGTTTGACACCCCTGATTTACTCTATACAGGGTTCATATACTTTTTCACCAATGATTTCCAATGACCTTTTTTTTTTTGACCTTTACCTAATTTTCCATGACCAAATAAATTACTCTGTCTCAGCGGTATACCACTGAAAATAGTTTATTTTAACATGGAACAGGAAAATAAGGTCTGCATATGAAACATGTTGTGCCGATCTAAAACAAATCAAATAGTAGGCTTACTAGCTTCTACAGGCTGAAGCAACTATCGAGGGTGTGATGTAAAAATCTCTCACCAGCTAAATAGCTCGTCAGTTAAATGCCATTTTACGTTTCATTACTATAGGATACAGTATTTATTATCACTATAGTATTACTATTTCGGCGATTAGATACAATATAA
>NW_011345759.1:0-5574 GCF_000735185.1 Notothenia coriiceps | reverse complement strand
TGTAACACAGTCAGGAGACGTTTACAAACTGCCCTGCCCCGCACCACAGACGGAGAGAGAAGAAACTCTCTTGGATTTGGAAAGTCCTTATGCAATATTAGAAAAACGGAGTTGGCTAAAATAAAACTGATTATAAGTTTACTGTAACTAATACATATGACCCATATATTTTAAATTGTTCCAGTATCGATAAAAAGTCGACAAACGTCGGAGCTTAACGTTACCACCTGTCTTTTAAATTCCGCCCCGGCAGAGCCCGTTTAATACCGGGGCTGTACCCATCCCTACAATGAGAAGAGAGGCCCGCAGCAATATTGCTGAAGGGAACTAAATACGATGGAAGGGTCTCATCTCAGCCTTATTACCATAGGGATGAGGGAAGTAAGTAAATAAAAGGAGGCCGGCGCTTCCAGGGTCTGTTGCCTGTGCGTTTTTTTGGTGTGTTACGTTAAAACATCAGAATCCTTCCGGAAAATATCATGTCAATTTTACATCATCAACCCGCGAAAGTGGTGTGTGTTGTGGTGTGGTTGTGTGTTGTGTGTGTGTGTGGTGTGTGTGTGTGGTGTGTGGTGTGTGGTGTGTGTTGTGTGCGTGTGTGTTATGTTACAGGAAGGTTTAATACTGTTGGTGGCAACAAACGGGCAAGCGGTTTTCATCAATCGCGTTTTGTAGTTAAGAGTTTTAGCAGGGTAATTTATAATTAACTCTCGTCCCAAAATCTCCCAAAATTATTTGTTACCTCCCCGACACTATTTTTTTTCGGCCCATGGGACGACGGGACGTCCGCTTAAGCTTCGAGCCGCTGCCCTGCGCCGCATTTGACTGGGATTGTAGACTGCAGAAATCCGGGAAAAGAAGCCGTATTTTGTGGCCGCATTCGAAGAGTCTCGCCCTTTTTTTTAAATTGGGGAGCCTTCTTTTCGGCGGAAGTGACGTATGCGGTCTACAATCAGCCTCCCGAAGGCAAGCCCCTTTGAATTGAAAAAGAACACGGGCCGTTTTTCTCAATCCCTCAAGGATACTGGCTTTTTTTGGTAGTCGCATACTTCCAAGGGTTCACTTCCCTTCAGAAACGAAGGCAAGTTATTACCTTCCCCAGCCACGGCTTTTCGGAAAACAAAGAAGGAACGTTTTCAAACATAAACTGTAAGAAATAAATACTCACGATGTCTAACTAATTATGAACTTTGCTTTTCTTGTCACGGGAACACAATTTTTGGTGATAACAAATGCAACAAAGTAACAAATTTTACCAACACTGTTTTTCCTACGCACACATACTACATTTTAAAGTGTGCTGGTGCTGCGTCGGTTCAGCCATTCTCCGCAAGGGTTTTTGAAATTGGTCCGTGCGCAAAGCATTGTGGGGATTTGAAGGACGCGAAGTCTACACATGTGCAGCCTCGAAATTACCCCGAAACCAAGGACGTGGCCTCGGTGGAATTCCAAGTATGCTGGAGATTGGAACAGTCCTTCGGCGGCACTCGATGACGTAGTATCCTTTAAATATTGGCTTGGAAGCCAGTTTCCTCGCGATTGAGAAAGGGCACAAGACACAAGTAGCATCAATGCAGCCAGCATGCAGCTAGCTTACTGGCACTGCCAAGCAAAATGTGTCACAAAAAAAAAGCACAATGAACACAGCAGCAAGTAGCCTACTTAGCTCTGGGCCCGGTATGAAGGAGAATCCAAATCCAGTGGATTGCAGAGTAGTTGTGGTCCAACAGTAAACACAGGAAACTTGATTTCAGTCGTCTCATCTGAAGTGCTGAAGTCTGACAACCAGCTGATCGTCGGGCAGCTGGCTGGGTGGCTCGTGAGGATTTTTTCCCTCCATACTCGAGTAATATCAGTCCAAAACTAGAACTGCTTCGATTCAGCTGCGGCAGCAAACGTTGTTCGATTCAACATAATCATCAGAGTGACAGTGATAAGTGTCAATTTATAATGTCCGCGTTGTACACCTGCATGTATAGGATTGGAGATTACAAGCCACAATGAGCAAATCATCTTGAAGCATAATAGACAGCCAGTGGCGGCGCCAGAGTATTTTTGTTGGGTAGTCTATGGTAGGGCTAACCCATACAGTGGTGGGGCTCGAGTCTGTATTTGTAATGTAATTACATACACGCTATATCGCACCCCTTGACAGTGAAACGCCACGCGTGAGGCTTTTATTAGCCTCCTTTTATCAGCTAAATTACATCGAGAGCAACAGGTGTGAGTTAAACAATACAATAGCCTATTCTGCTAATTCCATGTTGTTACAACATGCTACGCAGCGGCAGAAACAAGAAAAGTTCGCATATAGAATTGACACGGAGAGGCAGAGAGAGAGGGAGAATGAGGGAGAGACAGACAGAGAGAGAGGAAGAGAGAGAGAGACACAGACACACACAGGTAAACGGAGAGAGACAGATACAGCACACAACAGGTGGCCTGTGTCTCTATTGTCCTACAAAACACTTTTTCAAATGACCCATTATTACAAAATATTCAAAACTCACTATTGACGTTCTCAAAGTAGCGCGATCCGCCGGTTGTTGTGGTTGGAAGCGAAAATGTCAATGACACGCTGGACATCCAGTGCCTTACTCCTCTGCTTATTGATAGCCAGCAGGCCCAGGTTGCTGTTCCGTGCATCACCACTGCTGTTTCTTAGATAATTCTTGATGCGACGGAGACAGGAGAAGCTGCGTTCGCAGCCAGCAGAGGTCACAGGCAGAGTCAGGGAAATGCATATGAGTCTGTGTAAATCTGTAAAGGCATCCTTGTAGGGTCGCATTAAAGCGCCTGTTCGACTTGTTGTACCTCAATGCGAGGGCGTTTAAGAACAAATCTATCCATCCGAAATATACAATTAATCCTAGAAGTTCTGCTGTCTGTCTGAAATTTACTCGGCGCGAGTTTGGGGACTTTTCACTGTGAACGTGACGTATCAGTAATGCATGACGCAGCAGACCCAACGTTTCGTTGCTCTTGGCTGTAGGTCTATTCAAATTACATTCGGAGGCATTTTGATCTGACCGCGGCCGTGCTGATATTATAATGCGAGAGAATTTCAACACCTTTAGTGTATAAAACTCCCCCACTACTTAGACTATTCCTTACACCCCTCTAGCATAAGCCCGAATGGTCTCAACCATATTGCGTCAGTAACGTGCACTTCAGGATCAGTTTGTGTGTTGTGGACACGACCGGTCGATTTTCGCAATCCGTGTTCTCAACATGATTACTTTAGCATCATTTGTCATGGTCGGGCTAAGGTAGGGCTAAGCCATTTCTTGGTATGGCTATATGGCGTTATATTTGTGCCTCTATCCTGAGCACGCAATGAAACATATTGAGCATAGAAAATGCGATTGAGCGTGCACTTGAACATTTTTGAGCGCAGAGAAATAAATTTTCTCATAAAAATCCTGCTCCGTGCGCCTGCACGCGCTCTCTCTCCCCCGCTCGCTCGACCTCTCCACCCTGTGTGCGCATAGGTTTTGCCTGTGCTCGCTCAAGTTGTCACAGCCAGCGCCATATAGATAGCTTCTATCTAGAAGGCGCTGTTCACAGCGTTACAAATGTGCAAAAAATCCAACCAATCGGAGAACTCGAGAAGGTCAATTCTGATTGGCTGGTCGTCTCCAATCATATCTTCTATCTATGAGACAGGGATTTTCGGTTGCCATCAGGCTGTTGACGTTCTTATTACACATCCGTCGTNACACAGCACACAGTGGCCGTTTCTCAATCGCGAGGATGCTTGCTTGGTAGCACATGTCTTCCGAGTCACTTCCTTCAGAAGCTAGCCAAGAATACTTCCTGGCAAGGAAGTATTCTTGGCTAGCTTCTGAAGGAAGTGACTCGGAAGACATGTGCTACCAAGCAAGCATCCTCGCGATTGAGAAACGGCCACTGTGTGCTGTGTGCTCTGCATGTGTGACCATTTCTATTCTATAAACCAGCCGTTGTAAAATTGACGTCGTGGCCGACCGCAGCTGCTGGTAATTAGGAGAAAATAATCACGGAGCAATATCGTTTTTTGACCTTTGAAAATATGTGTCTGTACTGATACCTTTTGTTTAAGTAAAGAGTCAATCACACTTACCTGAGACGTATTTTGGTTGGAGTCAAATAAGTCAAGCTTATTGCTACTTGTGGATACATACATTTTTAGATCAGACAGAACTACAGTAGAGTTAGACGTCTCCGGGATGCTGTGTTCACTGACTCAGTTCATCAAGTACTGCTGGTGGTGTGCTGTGAGCTGGAGGCACTGAGTCATCTTCACGGTGTCTCATGATTGGTGCGTGTGTGTGTGTGTGTGTCATGCTCTGCAGTCTGCAGGGGAACCGCTGCCAGCAGAGCTGCTCTGTGGGATTTTTCATCGACGAGCAGGAGGGAACATGCAGAGCCTGTGATGAGGCCTGCGCTACCTGTGCAGGTGAGGTCAAAGGTCACCTCTTTAAAGCTGCCATCATATTACAAAGGAAGCATATCAGGATCAAATCAAGATGGCATGATGCACAATGATGTCATCTTAATGATAATAAGCAATATAATACTCTGGATACATTTTAATAAACACATTTATACTTATTGATTATATTTGTACTTTGATTTCTTATTTTATGGGAATATCTTGATTCTATTTTATTCTATTGTTTTTATTTAAATAGTATTATATTTATTTTGTGTTTTTACAGCCCATTTTTCCTTTAACCTATCAGATTTATATAAAGATTTGTATTCTATTTTTTATTTATTTCTATTTTAAAATGTAGCAACGGTCATGAAACGGCTATTCTGACTCTGATTTTGAGGGAATATCATTTGAAAAAGTTGACAAACTGGACTAAAGCTTCCCTTTTTTAATGGGTATTTTTAATAACAAATATTGCCTTGTATGCTCTGTGTGCAATGCATGGAAACATAGTCAATGTTCAGCTGGAAATATATAAAGATATATACTTCATTGTACCAATCAAACCATACTCCAAATGTTTAATTTGTATGTATGTATTTGAATGTAGAGCTCACACAGGAGTATACACACATTGTGGATATGTGTAAAGACTATTTATTCTATCTTATCACTAGAAAAAATTATATATTGTGATTCTATATTGTTATCAAGATATTAGATGACCCATATCGAGGTATAGTAAGACATCGCCCAGCCCTACATCAGAACACATCACATGTTTTCTTGCAGTTCTCTCCTGTGACTTGTGTCTATTTAAACCCCTTCCTTAATGCACCGTTCCCCATCAGGTGCAGGCGTAGCGCTGTGCTCCAGCTGTGCAGACGGTCACCTGATGGAGGAGTGGAGGTGTGTGTCCTCCTGCAGCGACGGATTCTACTCAGAGGTGGCTGCTGGGAACAGAGTGTGTAGGAGGTGAGCACTGGTGTGTGTTCAGGTGTGGGAGGAGTGTTTATCTGCTGATGGTGTGTGTGTGTGTGTGTGTGTGTGTGTGTGTGTGTGTGTGTGTGTGTGTGTGTGTGTGTGTGTGTGTGTGTGTGTGTGTGTGTGTGTGTGTGTGTGTGTGTACATACTTGTGTGTGTGTGTGTATATTCTG
>NW_011345758.1:0-2748 GCF_000735185.1 Notothenia coriiceps | reverse complement strand
TTCTTATATTCATTGAGAGTAATATGCCCAATTAAACGAGATTCTTCAAGTTTAGTGGAACGCCATATCCTTTCAAGTTGTCTCGACTTTTGCTTTACCTTGTTGGTTTCGGCATTATGCCATGGAGCTAATCTATGTTGTTTTATTTTCTTCTTTTTCTAAAGGAAGCAAGAAGAGTCTAATTTTATTCGCAGCGCATCTGTAGCACTAACAACAACATGATCAATTTGGGGTGGTGTACATTTTTTATAAGTTTCCTCCCTTACATGCAGACATGCTATCGAGTTAAGTAATTGGTGGAATCTCTTCCTTAAATTTGGCTATAGCACTAACAGATAGGTTTCTGCTGCAGGAGCTTTTGGCTAATGCTTTGTAGTCTAGTAACAGTACTTCAAAAGTTACTAAGAAATGGTTGGATAAAGCAGGATTATGCGGTTCGACTAATAGTTGCTCAATTTCAATACCATAAGTCAGAACAAGGTCAGAGTGGATTATAGCAGTGGGTTGGTTTATTTACACTCTGACAGAAACCAACAGAATCTAATATAGAGTTAAATGCAACAGTAAGGCTATTTTTATCATCGTCAACATGAATATTAAAGTCACCTACGATAATTACTTTATCTGTTTTAAGTACAAAGTGATAGAAACTCAGAGAATTCTGATAAGAATTCTGAATAAGGACCTGGTGCACGGTACACTGTAACAAATAAGATTGGCTGCAAAGTTTTCCAGGTCGGATCCGTAAGACTAAAAACGAGGCTTTCAAAGGAGGTATAATTTAATTTTTGTTTAGTATTGATAAGTAAACTTGAGTCAAAGATTGCTGCAACTCCACCTCCTCGGCCCGTGCCTCGGGCAATATGAGTATTGATATGGCTGGGGGGAGTGGCCTCATTTATGCTGACATATTCTTCATGTCTCAACCAAGTTTCAGTGAGACAGCATATATCAATATTATAATCTGATATTAAATCATTTGCCAATATTGCTTTAGATGCTAGAGATCTTATGTTTAAAAGACCATATTTAATCTTCCTGTTTTGTTGCACTGTAGTGTTACATTTACTTTTATTAGGTTATTATGTATGACACCTCTATTAGGTTTTACCTTAAATTGTCCTTGGGCAGATACACACACCGTTAATATTGGGTATTTTATTGGGTTCGGGATTCCTATGGATGACTGCCTAGGAGAGAGCGCAGAGAAGTGCGTAAGACTGCGACTCTGCCTCCTGGTCTCAACTCCAGTTTGTCATGGATTAAAGTCCACAAAGCCCTGAAATGTTTGCCGAAATGAGATTTGCACCTTCCAAAGTAGGATGAATGCCGTCTCTCTTAATCAGACCAGGTTTTCCCCAGAAGGCTGTCCAATTATTTACGAAGCCCACATTGTTTGCTGGGCACCACCAAGACAACCAGCGCTGAAATGATGACATGCGGCTATACATGTCATCATTGATCAGATTGGGGAGGGGACCAGAGAAGATTACGGTGTCCGACATTGTTTTAGTATAACTACACACCGACGCCACATTAAGTTTGGTGTTGTGAGGTGATGTGTTTTTTAGTTTGATCCTTTTCACCTGCAATGCCTTTGTAACTGCATGCAAATGAGCACATTTTAATTAGGCCTAGTTAACGCCTAATTTGCATATCAATGTGGCGATTGTGATGACGTTATTAGATTCACATTTTAGTGTATTCACTTTAAGTGTCTCCCCTTAAGTACAGTAAATTAGCCTCCATGATAAATTACCTTAGCTAAATCTTGAGCTAACTTATACATTAGCTAGTAGCCTTAGTTAACTATGATTGTTATTGTCTTTTAGCTAATCAGCTGTAAACTCGAGGCACTGGCAGTTTAGTAATTTGTTCATCACCACTCGCCTTCAAAATAAGCCAAGAAAAGCCGGCATAACATGGGACTGTAAAGTGGGAGGTGCTGCTACCTGTCTGTCTGAAGTGACTGCCGATGACTGTCCGCACCGCTGTGCAGGAGACGGGGAGGGAGGGTAGAGAGAGCATCGGAACTTCAGTCTAATCTCCCGACCTGATGTTTTTATTTTGTATTCAATCAATATATTTTTGGAAAGGGAAACTGCGCCAACAGCAGTAGAAATATATTCAAGGGCACTTTCTCTGGGGGAAGAAAAAGGGCTGGGCCTCAAACCCACTTTGATGTCGATGTGTGCACGTGCCTGCACCTTTCTTACTGTCCCACATGTACACAATGTAGTGACTGCTTTTCGTCTTTTTGTTTACTGTATTTTTTATGTCTGTGTTGTGTGTAAGAACCGTTGCTGTCTTCTTGGCCGGGTCAGCATTGTAAATGAGATGTTGTCTCAATGTTTTCATCTGGTTAAATAAAATGTGAAAATATGTATATTTTGGATTCCTCCGCGTACCACTAGCGGGAGCTGGCGTACCACCAGTGGTACGTGTACCACAGGTTGAGAACCACTGCTCTATTCACCAATGGGTAAAGTTTGATGGATTTTTAGGAACTTCCCCCTCGATTCTATTTGGCTCTAACGGTTAAAAAGAGGTGTCAATCATCAAAATCAACCGATGGGTTCCAGAGATATGGCAAATCCACCCAAATGACCCCAGAAGTGTTTTTTTCTTTCTAAATCTCTCTAAAAAGGTCAAATTGCACTTGTTTTGCATCAATCTTGATACAGGGTACTTATTATATGTTGTAGTTTGGATTCCTAAAGCTTTTAGTCTCCGATCCCATCATTCAAG
>NW_011345757.1:0-1617 GCF_000735185.1 Notothenia coriiceps | reverse complement strand
TATATATATATATATATATATATATATATATATACATTATATAACTGCTTCAAACAATAGTTATTTTAACCTGGTGGTGTCTGGTTTGTCCAGGACTTAGTCGTCAAACTGTTTCACACTTTACTACGTTCCCAAATTCTTTCATGACTTCAGTGATTGAGCATCTCATCATATTATGGTAACATCCTGGCCTCCACTCCACTGAGCGGGGGCCTTCTGTTGGTCTCCATAGAGACCCCCAGCAGCAGAAAGAGGCTTTGTCTACAGTGTTTGCATGGGGAGAAAAACCTGTGGGCCTGGGAGGAAAGGAGAAAGGACTCTCACCTCAACAAGGAGGACATGCTGACCCTGAAATACCTACTGCCTCACTGAACACTGCCAGGAGGGCTGCAATACAGTGAGGGGATTAAACAGCAGTTTGTTCAGGCTTTGTATATGTGAACATAGACAAAAAGATTACATTTTAGTATAATAAATGATGGGGGCTAGGGCTAGGTTTAATATATTGAGGTTTTTGACCAAAAGTAAAAAGTTGATGCCCAACAGTGTATCCATTGGTTCAACATGTGGAAATGTTACAGACTCACAATGTGTAACAGGTCTGTGTGCTCTGTACTTCCACTCCCTTTTGCAGGTACATATATCCGAAGACTTTGAACCTCACTCTCAGAATGAGTCCTTGAGGCTGCCCTCGTCTTTTTTCCAGCGCATCATTCTTCTTCAGTGCTTCACAATGTCTCTTATCTCTCAGCTCATATAAGCCTGGGAAAGAACAATTACTCAGCCGCTGTATTGATTCAAGAGTAGTGAGTGCTATAAATCAAGATTACTGTTGTGTTACTCAATGTAGCAGCAGATTGGCTGCAGTCATAATGTGCCCCTGTAGGGGCAACATACTTTCCTCTAACCTGCTCATGAGGCCTGTCTGTGGTATTGGAACTTTTAGACCTCTAGAGATTAGGGATGTTAACATTCACCGATGCATCGATTGTAGCGTCTTTGCATCGGTAAAAAAACAGATTCCTTCATATAATATCCTCTCATCCTGTCAGCACTCAGCAGAGACGATCTTTGATCTTTGCTTCGCACTACGGAGGCCGAGAGTCTCAGTTATCAACACACATGGAAGTCGAGGAGAAAGAGAAACACAGCGCACCGAAAAATACCTACAAATCAAACGTTTGGCAACTTTTCTGATTTTTCAAGAAAGACGGACAACTTGAAAAATCGCTCGCAAATTGTAAACTATGCCGTGCCGCTTTAAAGTAGACAAGTAGTACGAGGAACTTAGCGACGCACATAAAGAGGTGAAATGGGGTCTGCGGCTGAAAAGAGAAACCTGAAAGTTAGACATGAGTTCAATCACTCATTGAGGTGTTCTGTCAGTGAGAGTGGTGTTTAGTTTACAGCAGCCTGTGTAACAGTTTAAATGTCTTCCTTACAATTGTAAGCAGTTATGATAGAGCTGTTTGTGAAAGGTTATTTGTTTTCTTTATTGGTCATATAGAAACCACACCACTGCTTTCTGCTCACTGGTGGTGACTATGAATGAGTGTTAAGCACATTAGGCTGGCAGTTGTATGGGCATTGCACGATGGTAGTTGTTATTTGCACATT
>NW_011345756.1:0-24207 GCF_000735185.1 Notothenia coriiceps | reverse complement strand
CACACACACACACACACGCACAGATCAGACGTGTGTCACTGCTGTGGAAGCACTTTGGAAATGATGCACGCGCAGCGGAGCAGGTCACGCGCACCTGACACAATTTGTTGTTAGTATTTTTCGCTACGTTCTCTTTTTTGAATGGTTGCATAACGTTCAACTTCCCCGAAGATCTCGACGCGAAGCCTGAAGGGTAAACACCAGGTTTACTAATCTACCCGCACAATTTGTCCGGTGTCGGAATGTCTCGCTATGTACATTCTTAAAAAACAAAACACCATTTAATTTCGGGTTAAAATGTGTTGTAACTGCGTTACTGAGCATTGTAACAGGTAATATATTACCCACATTTCATTAGTAATGCGTTACATTACTTCGTTACAGCAAAAAGTAATATATTACTGTAACTCCGTTACTTTTGTAACGCGTTACACCCAACACTGCTCTGGATTGGCCAAAATAAATAACTTTCTTAGAGTAAGATGCTATTTATGCTATTTTATGCTGTGATGGCTATGTGCCATGTCTAACTGCTGAGCAGTGGCTAAGCTGCTCTGATTTCTTTGGACGCAGAGGTGGGAAAAGTACTCAGATCTTGTACTTAGGTCAAAGTAAAAGTACCGGGGAGTGTAGGAATACTCTGTTACAAGTAAAAGTCCTGCATTAAAAATGTTACTCAAGTAAAAGTATTGAGGAGGTAGAGTACTCATTATGGAGGTCCATTTCAGAATTATATATATTATATGTTTTGATTATATATATTGATGCAGATTTGTGTTATCAAAGCTGGTAAATTACTTTGTAAACTGCATGGTAGCTTGTGCATTTTACTCCAGGTGTAACTAAAGTGTTGTTTAGGTGTTGATTATATTTTACGTCATTAATCTAAATCTGCAAAGTAACTAAAGGTATTAAATAAATGTAGTGGAGTAATAGTACACAATTTACCTCAGAGTTCCTCAAAATTGGAATGAGGACAGCACATAAATCTACTTAGTAACTTGCTTGATGCAGACCATTAAATACCAAAACAAAAAAACAACTGTTCATGTACTCAGCCAACCGCCCAGCCCTAGAACATACCAATATGCTAAATACCATACTGTATATTCAGGATATTACGATGCTATGTGGCAGAGACCCCTGCCATTGAATATGGAAAGATCTTTGTGGTGACGAGCTGAAGATGAGTTACTTGAGCCACGACATGTTGCTCATCGCCTTCCAGATAATAGCTGGAGCCTCTCCCCTCCCCCAAGTTACCTTGAGATATCCCCCTCCTCATCTCTCTCCTTCTCACAGGCCTGAATGAATGCAGACACCCACTATGTAGTCACATCTATACACTCACACACGCAGAGCTCCTCCCTCCTCTGAAAGCCAGATGCTAAAAGGAGAACAGGAAAGTCTCCTGTGGGCAGCCTGCTGATCCACACCTGCTCCACATTGTGCACATGTTACACTCACTATGTGGCTCATTTGTAACGCAGAACTGGGTCAGACAGTGTAATCAGATTACATTGGAAGAACGTTCGGCACAGTGCAGATTCCCAGACTCACTGAGATTATTTGGTCGGCTCGTCCTCTGTTATCAAATGAAAGGTTCTCTGTACAGCACTTCAACAAGACCTTTGAGTGAACCAGGACAACAGTGAATTCAATGAAAGCTTTGCTGCCCAGTGTGGATTCAAACGATTATGACTAAGAAGAGTTACAAATCACAGGGAGGTCATCTACACACTAATCTGGTGGTGTGATGCATTAGGAAAGCTTCAGTATTGCTCTTCTCTTTTAAATTGTGCTACATGTTGAGAAATTGTATGTTGGTAAAATCACTAATTTGACAAGGGACAAGTGCTTTAGCAGCCCAGACTCAGCGGTTCCTATAATATCCTGCTTGCTTCGAATATCGTTTTTATTTGTATTTAAATAAAAAAATCTTTACGACCATAAAGGAATTCAGCATATTTCCCTTCATTCTTTTGTACCAATTTTGAGCAGTTTTTGCTTAATCATACCAATACACTTTTCCTTAAATAGGTTTACTTTTATCCATCAATGTTAAAAGACTGAGTTAATGTAGTATTACAGCACTCACTTCTCGCATTATATCCACCAAGTCTGTTACTGACAGCAAAGCCTGTGCACCTGTGGTTAATTATGTCTAGCAAAAAGGAAAACTCACATTATTTTATTATTTTAGTTTAACTTGAAGCTGATTTCATAAGTATTCGCAATCATGAAAATAATCCTGCTAAATCCGTCCTGCGTGTACACATTGACTGCAGCAGCTAGTCCTCTGAGTGGGGGTCTTGAATGCTAATTATGATGAATGAGTATAATTGGTGTGTTTATTGGTGAAAAAGTTGTACATATGTCCTCTTAAAGATGTTCTATTACAGATGCAGGCATGTTTGATTGCAGTATGTACATGAATGTAGTTTTGTAGAGCATCAGGGTTTAGTTTTCCATCCCAGCAAGCCACAACATGAGCCTCATTAATTTAATGGTTGTTTGCACAACTGAGTATGGCAGCATGATGAATACTGATAAGTACTTTACATTTAGCTCTCGTCGCATAGGAAGCAACTTATGTCACGCACAGGGTAATTAATTTTGATACAGATACACAACAGCATGGGCTAGGTTTCACTTTCTCACTGCCACTACAAGCAGCAGGAGGTTTTATTGGCAGGAGGATTTCATTTCAGCTAGTAATGAGATTGAATGTTAATGAGCAGTTGTGGTCTGCAAGATGGATATCCAGGGGAATATATGTAGTCCTCACTGTGTGATTATAAGCTGGATGTACTGTAGCCTCTATGTGCATTTATGTGAATAGAGATGAGACAAAAGCAAGCTGGCTGGAGGACAAGTTAAAGACAGTTTGAACTGAGACTGCTTTTATGCTCCAACAAAACACATTTTGTATCATTTGTATATGTCACACTCTTTATTTGTTATTATCACTCCAGAGGGCTTTAAAGGGGACCTATCATGCTAAATGCACTTTTTGATGTCTTTTATACATGAATATGTGTCCCCGTGGTGTCAGGGAACTCACAAAGTGTCAGAAAATTAAACCCTCTCTCTTTTCCTCCGTACCCAAATCTCTAAAAACGGGGGTACAACAGAGCTGATCCAGATTTGCATCCGATATGACGTCATATCGGAAATGTGGACCCACGGCACTATCAGAAAGTTGCTATCAGAAACAATGCCTGACGTGTTTTGGACGTAATATGGTCTTTGTTTACATTAGCGTCGCTAACACTCAGAGCTAACCTGTACTGGAGAGAGTATGTGTAAAAAAGCAGGATATAAAAAGGAACTCACCTTGTGGTAAACCCGCGAGAGAAAAAGCATTTGAGCTCCATTCTGTTTCAGAAATAATCTTTGATGTGGTTTGAAACATGATATGGCATTTAATCACGGGAGCATTTAGCTGTATCTCAGGTAGAATTCTGAGCAGGCATTAGCTCCCCCTCCTCTTTTTTTTTCAAGCTAAGGACCCTGAACCTGCAGTTCTCTAACAGGGCTGAAATAGAGGGATATGAGGGATGTCTGAAATGCATGATCTGTTTGGTATTTTGAGCAAAACAGAACATAGACATGTTTTTATATATTTTTATATATCTGAGACCCATAATATATGCCTAAAAATAGCATAACAGGAGACTGTTAAAGGTGTAGAATTCACATAACTTTTTCAACCTAAATCTCTGCTTCCCATTCCAACCAGCAACACAGACAAAAGGACATGTTTTCCATGTGTTTGACCTAAACTATAGAAAATTCCTTTTCTAATTCTCCTCCCCTCACGTCTGTTCTCTCTGTGTTGACCTGCCAGGTGAGCAATGGTGCGGAGCAGCCCAGGAAACAGCAGCGCTCCGACCTCAATGTTCCCCTGGAGAACAACAATGTTCCAGAGGTGAGACGTTCTTCCCTTCATCAGACCTCAGTCTTTAACACTTCACACGGAGGATATTGTTGTTTATGGGTGTGTGTTTGAACATGTGTGTGAGCCTGTCTGAGTAAATGAGTGATAGTGTAATTACAACCTCAGCTGATGTCCTCTGGTTAAGGCGTGATGGCCTTCTTGTAATTGAGCAGCGAGTCTGCTTGCTGTTTTATGAGAGCCATATTTCACTGAGATGGGTGCAGTGGATGCTTCCTGTACAGACTCCCCCCACAGTGGAGTAAACTTTCTGAATGTGTAGTCGCAGGTTAGAGTTCAAGTGCATCCATTTGGACGTTTGAATCTCATTGATCACTTCACTTTACACAGCTGTCTCTCTGTGGCCACCTTTAGTCCATAGCTTCCTCCTCTCTCCTTTTGGTCATCTCCCTTACATCTCCTGCAGTTCACTTTCAGGTTGATCTGTGGAGTGGATTATTAACGCTTTGCAGTCTCACCACACCCCTTTCTTTTGCCCTTGAGCAATCACATTCAACGCATTCTTCTGTGTGACTGTGAGGCAGGGTGTCTTCCTAAACTGCTTTCACAACATGTCAAGTCACATTTTGGGGGCGAGTCACTCACACTGTTCACACAGGATGTGTTGATATGGCATTTGCTAAAATAGCATGAGGCATCATGTTTTATCACAATAGGTCCTGCATGTTAGTGAAAGGTCCAGCAACACTTGAAATCACAGAAGTAAAAAGCAATAAGTTGTCCTTTCTCATAAAATGACCGAAATGGTTTGGGCTTCTTTAACTTAAAGATTCTCTTCTCATCTATGTTTTCTAATTCTTCTTTGAAAATAAATCAGTAGGCTTCTCTCTGTGAATCATGTTAAATATTTGTGCTGGGTATCTTTAAAAAGGAATATTAAGTATATGCTGCTTTATTCCATAAACTGACATGCTGTTTGAGTGCAGTAAAGTACATTGTGAAAAGCATCAGATGTTAGCCAATTGTACCCCATAGCAACATTCACAAACATAAATAAATGTAAAGTAAGAATGTAGAGAAATGCTTACTTGAACTGCAACCCTGTTCACAAACATGTGTCTGTAATATCCTGTTTTTGTCTTGCAGCCGACAAAGAAGGTTACAGCGTTCCCCAGCTTTGTCGATGGTAAGTTAATCTGTCTGCACACCTGTTTGTTGATGAAATCAAAATATTGTAATTGCATGGAGCCAGTCCAAGTATTACTTAGCCCTCAGTCTATCATTTCATAGGCCTGCTATAACTCTTTCAGTGCTCTTTCTCTGCCTCTGGGCAGATGCTAGGCCTAATAATGTATGAGGGGCTTAGCTGCCTGTCTGCTGCTTCAGATCATGACAGCACATTGTGTCCCTGGGTGGGTGTCTGCAAGTCCACATCTACATATCACAGACGCAGATTAATCTCAGCCCAGCCTCCCACCAGCACAGCACCTCCATCAGCCCCCAGCCAGTGGCCCTCTCACTGCTGATTCCCATCCAGCCTGCTATCACTATATCTCCATGTCCAGAGCAACAGTGTTTGGCTCTATTTCTCCACACAGCACATTGACTGCAGTGATTACAATACGCTCTCTGCTGCACGCTGACTCTTTCCGTCCCGTGTCTCCGTGCTAATCACAGCCCTCTCTGCTTCTCCATGGCCCAGTCCCAGGACCCTGTGAACCAGAGGACCTGATTGATGGAATTATCTTTGCTGCTAACTACTTGGGCTCCACCCAGCTGCTGTCTGAGAGGAACCCCTCCAAGAACATTCGCATGATGCAGGCCCAGGAAGCTGTCAGCAGGGTCAAGGTATTTAGACACACACATGCAAACAAACCCACACACACACACACACACACACACACACACACACACACACACACACACACACACACACACACACACAATTATCACTACTAACACACACACACACACACACACACACACACACACACACACACACACACACACACACACACACACACACACACACACACACACACACACACACACACACACACACACACACACAGAAAGACACACACAGATATTTAGAAGAAGTATAGATATATACTATATCAAAAAGGTTTTGATAGACCTCTTAGGGTAAAAAACAAAACGTAATTAATAGGCAATTTTTTTCAGTCATGACATTTTCTCAGGAGGAGTTGCAAACATTGCAATGACCAAGAAATCGTAGTAGTACTGTCCACAAGTTAAAGAAATATTGTAGGTTACATTTTATTTATTGGACAAACACAGATACTGCTCCAATTTATTTGCAGCTTGATTTGTAAAATAACAAAGAGTTTGTTCCTTTTTCATCAGCGAAGAGAGCAAACAGAACGAGGAAGTACAAGAATTCGAGCAAGAAAAACACATCTTAGTTTGCTACATTTCGTGCTGTTTGTGTTTTTTCAATATCCTCTTCATTCATTAATTACACCAAACTAAAATATCAACAAACAGCAGGAGAGCTGTGTGCTGTTTGATCCTGGTGTGAGAAAATGGCATCCTAGTTTTTGATGAAGGCGGTTCTTTCTGTTCTCCCCAGAGGTGCCAGTATAATGTTACAGTCGTGTTGTTGGTCAGGCTGCGTTGAAAGCACTTGAAATGTCAAAATGTACAGAAGCCCTGCAGGGAGCAGCTTAACATAAATATGTTTGATCGCATTCACCATACAGTGTATGAATTCATTTCTGTACATATCTTTAAGGGAAAATAGGTCTAGGAAATTGAGCATACCCTGTTATTTCATACATCAATTGTACTTAATTCATGATTTATTTAGTTTTACATCTTGGCCAGATTGCTGCCACTAAAATGTAAACTGACCCTAGTGGTTGTTTGCGTCTAGAGCAAAGAAATATAGTCACATATATAAGGCATGAGTGGTCTTTGGGAGCAGCTGGATTGGGTCACAGGACTCGTAGTTTGACACATCTGGTTGGATAATGGGACTCCTGGCATGTGAACCTGATATTCGCATGTTAACATTTGCTCCATGCTGTTCACTAATGTTGTGGTGATGATGATGATGATGACCATTGCACTTTGAGAGAAATGTAGGTAGCTGTGCAGCACAGAGGACCTCAGCTATTATTTTTCATTAGCTTGATTGCTTTGTTCATCACTGTTACCCAGAGTGCTTGTGTCTGAGTTTAAAGTAGCTGCTACTCAAAATCATAAACATCCAGCATTTCGTATGTAACATTTCGAAGTTAGTGTGATCAAACAACATTGTTTCGTGATGACATAATGCGGCCCTGAAGTTTTTTTGTTGCAGACTTGCTACACAGACATCAGTTTCTTTCATCTTCCTCTCATGTGAACAAAAGCTTGGCTGTTTTTCTAAATATTAAATAACCTCCCGGGTAGCAGTCTACTTTTAGAATGTTACATGCTGTGTGTTTGTCCAGTGAGGATAAGTCAGGAATTTAAAGTAGAGAGACAGAAACTTGCTCTACTGTTTGTTTGAAATATAAGATGTGGTTTCCTGATCCAGCTCCTGGTGAAGGATAGTAGCAAACACCAAGATGGCATGAAAAAGTAAATAACTGCCTGTTATAATTAATTCTAATGGGTGCCACTAAGAGATTGGTTTGTGCACTAAAATTGTTCTAATTGTCTTTATTTTAGACACAGTTAGTGGGTACCTTATGATTGGTAACTCTAGGTTAATAAACACCTACTTTGGGGCCTTAATTAAAAGACAGACTCGGATGATTAAGACAATTCCTTCAATAATTTCCCCACTCAGCCTTACCCTTTTAATTTCACGTGCTTCAATTTAATGTAATTTGTTCCACCTTTACTAAGAAGTAAAGGTTAGTGGTCCTTGTGCAGGCGCACCGATGAGTCTTAATGAATATCTCATGGTGACTGAAGGAGACTACACATGGATACTGATGCCTGCAGGTATTTATATTATAATATATATGCAAATAATTGTCTCTAATCTCTAATAATACGATACATCTAAGCCAATGCAATACCAGTATTTGTTGAAGACACCAAAACAATACTTGTTTTTTCAATTCCTTTATTCGAGGAATATACAGATGTTTTTCAAACGTTAAACGTCTTCAGAAAAGAACATACAGTAGCCTGACAACTTTTGGTCCACACTCTTTGAGGCACTTTTCTGTCCATTTAAAAAATGTGTTGGATTTTTAAATGTAGCCATAATCTTTACGGACATTGTAAACATTAAAAAGCTTTAATGTGCCATGAAAGACTACCGGCTTAAGTCTGTGATGATGTTTCTGTGATCTGCTACTGCAGGCTTAAACCACTGGAATCTTGTTTTCCATTTAAAGATTAATTCCCAAATCCCTAATAACACTCTGAAGGGTCTCAACCCAAACATAGCGCCTTCTTGGAAAAAAGAAGAGTGACAGGAAAGTGATGGCGTAGAATCTGAAAGTCTTTTGGCCCGTTGGCTAGTTTCAATCTAAAAGCCCTTTTCACCACAATAAGGATGTCTAGTGGCATCATTTCACATCCATCCAATCTATGTTTCGTTCTTCTCTCACTCACTCTCTGTCATGCATAAATTCCTTCCCTGCAAAACGTCTTGTCAGGATGAAACCATGGCAACAGTGTGCTATCACCTTTTAGTGCTTTCCCCTGCTTGGAACAGGTCCATTGAACAAGAAGTCATCCATTATCTCCTCCATTTGTTTCTCGTTGACGAATGAAAAGCTACACAGCAAACAACGTTTCATGTTCTGACATTGACATGGACACAGCCAACTGCAAACCTACAAATGCAATAACATGCAGCCATATTTGTATGTTTTATATTTGTATATTTGCTCTGGATTAACCCAAACAAGCACACAGTTAGACCATGTAGTGCCTTAGGGAGGAAAACAAAGTTTGCCAGGTGAAGAGCAGCAAGGAAGACTGTAAAGGTTATTTATGCAGATCTTTTTGGCACGATGTTCTCTCCGTAATAATGTAATATTTATGCCGCTTCACCCCCCACTCACTCTTTCCTGCCGTCTATCCCCCCCTGCTCAGCTCCTCCTCAGCAGAGCAGTAGATGCTGCTGAAAGCCTCAGATGTCTGACTTGCGTGAGAGAAGATCACGGAGAAGGAAACTTTGTTAAGCGAAAAAAAAAAAAAAGACTGCTCTTATTTATTATTCCTTTTCACTAATACTGTCTTAGTGGTTAAAGCTCTGCAAGGTGGATCAGGCAAACTTAAAGTCTCACAATCTGAAATGTAACGAGGGTCAAGATCATTTCCTCTGGTTGATTGCGGAAGGAGAGAGGGGCAGAAAGAGAGTTGGTTCTTCTTGAAGATTACTAAATGCTAAGAGTACCCTAAACGATTACCAGATTACATTTGAGCTCTTGTGGAGTCCAGAATTGCTGATGAACTAATCAGTCACATTAGCCGTGTCAAACTTCCTCCGAGCTGTTATTCCAAACATAGTGACTCGACCTTGTCAGTTTGTGATTTTCTTTTCAATGCAGCGAAGAGAACAAACCCCAAGCGCGCAGTTTAAATCCTCGCTCTGGGCTTTATCCGGTCCCCTGCCTCTGAGTGTTGATTGTTTTCCAGCATGTCTTTCCCAGTAATAGTGTTTAGACTGTGACATGAACATAAGATGTGGTAAGAACAGTGTTTATACACACAACCTTAGCTATCGACATAATTGTCTTCGTAAGCTGTAGTGCTTTTGGCAATGTCTTTCTTTGGGGAAATGTTCTGACCACAAAACTGACACTTGCAATGTTAACACTAATAAGAAAAACATATAAAAAATAACCATTAGACTCTTCAAATATATGTTTATATGCCTACATTGCAGGAACAGTGTCAATTAATATCTGCATGCTTTTGATTTGATGTGTTTTGGAGAGAAACAGCAATTATTATCCTCCATAATTGCTGTTTTCGTTTGTATCAGATAACCAACACGGCTGTGTGAACGCTATCTCCAGAAACACACACAGTCACACACACACACACACACACACACACACACACACACACACACACACACACACACACACACACACACACACACACACACACACACACACACACACACACACACACACACACACTCCCTCTGTCTGTTTCTGAGAGCAGCGATAGCACACCTGCTGTTTGGTTTGAGGCTTAACTGTCTTACCTTTCTTTTATTTACCTTCTTTATTTCCTCCTCCTCTTCCTCCTGTTTTTGTGCTCCTGTATGCGCTGACCTTGTCCTGTCCCACCGTCTGCCTGCCTGCCTGCCAGAGGGTACAGAAGGCTGCAAAAGTCAAGAAAAAGGCGGTGTGTAAAAACAGAGTAAAAGGAAGAATCTTAGGCCACTTTCCCCGCCACCTTCACCTTTTTTTCATTTCATTTGTGCCTGTTTGTTTCTGTGAATCGTCCGCATCTGTGTCTTTGTCACATTTTAGTTGAACCAGTATTTATCAGTTTTTGGATAAGACAAACATGTTTTGTTGTCACGCACTTTGTCTGTAAGATTCTTTTATAAGCCTCAGGGTTGGCTGTAAGGCAAAACACTGAGAACTGCTGAGGCAAATTAGATAACAGCCCATTGACACGATCTATATGCCACCCCTGTGACCACGGTAACAGAAAACATGTCAGCAAAAGACTAAGAGAGAAGCTTTAGGATTGTATCATGGGGTTTCTCCTAATACATTGCCATAACAATGTAATAACCTGCGTAATCTTTTCATGAAATCATAAATGTATGTTTAAGAGTCTACAATTCTCAAGTGATTCAATTAATACAAGTGTTATTAATGACATTTAAAAGTTAAACTAAGGTTATTCTATACTCTATCCGAAGCCTTGGGTGATTTGGTGGTTTATAGTGGAGGGCTTGATAGAGTAGAAAATGTCTAACAACCAGTTTACTAACAAATACAAAGATAAAACAGCAAATTGAAATACTCTAGTTTATGTGTTGCTGACTAAAACAAGCACAACATACTAAATGGTTATACAATAACCCTTTGCGTTAGATTCAAGGGCATAAAACGTAATATCAGTTAAGAGGACAGTGAGAAACATTTCTGAACCTAATAGAGTGGCGAAGTCACGCCCATCTACTTCCGCCCCATGGGACCTTATTTCTGAAAAATTATGTATTGAAGTCAATGGGGAGAGAAAACGTATCTTTCGATCCCGTTTGAATTGTGCCATGAATTACACATATGATGTTTGTCAATCTTAAAAAATAATTTCCGTGTCAAAAAGTCACAGTTTGTCTTAAAACTGTTGAAATATAAGACTATGAAAAATATGCAACTAGAAAGACTACAAATCCCAGAGTCGCGTAAGTGATGTCATTAACGTTACACATTACACTCGTGTTACTCATTGAAACCTTGTAAAGCCGGTCCTGCATGCTGGCTCTTACGGAACCGGCCAACTCCCCTTGTGTGTATGTACAGCTCTCAACATGACAAGACTTGTAGTGATTTTCACCTCTTTTAATACTTTTCACTTCATTCTGAAAGAAAGAGGTGAAATGTGCCAACGTGACGGCCATCTTGGTGACGTGTGCGAGACCAGAGATGTAGTTCATTTAGCACTTCACACAAAAACATTTGTTACTTCACAGTTTTACGACACAGTTTAATTTTTTTGACTTGCAAAATAATCTTTTAAATTGACAAACATCATATGTGTAATTCGTTGCACAATTCAAACGGAATCAAAAGATAATCTTTCTCTCTCCATTGACTTCAATACATGATTTTTCCGAAATAAGGTCCCATGGAGGTCCCCCGGAAGGGGAGGGACTTCGCCACTCTATGCACAGCTCATGTCACCAGCAGCAACTCTAAATGCAGTTATGATTCATATTCTCTACTTACAGTGCCGTTACTATCAAATATGTTAAATTGTTTATTGGGGAGATTACAATCCAGTGCACGCCTAATTGTTTGTGTGATTAACTCAGTCTTCACCAGTGAGCAGAACATGATTCTTGCTATGATTCACTTTCCACTCCACTATTCTGTAGAGTGGAGACAAGGATGTTATGAAAAACCTAGGGAGAAGAAAAACGGTACAATCCAACAGTCCTTAAGGGGAAGGGGCTGGTAGTTGGATGCTGTACATATCTGGTCCCGTTTTGTTGTTTGGTTTTATATTCCGTTTTATTCTTTCATTTTTGTATGGCTTGACAGAATAGTGATGCTGTTATCAGACATTTGAGAGATACACACCAGGGAATCGAAAAGGCTGATGTCGTTCATAGAAGAGCATGATTGTCATTTGTAGTAAACCGTTCTGTAAACCGTTATGCATTAAATATACAAAACAAGTTGGATTAAGAATTGGGAGTATAGCTGCAATTATAAATGCACAAAATGATAGATTGGAAGAAGTTGATCTTTTAATCTTTAATTGGTTTCCATGCTGCTTCAGACACTCGGTAGGTAGGATAAGAATGAACGTACTAATAAGTGTTACAATCCAAACTCTCCTCCCGTGAAATATTAATTACATCTATATGTTTGTTTTGAATCAATATTTTTCCACCAGGCAATTTTAATTAAGCACAATCAGATGTAATGTTATTAGTCTGCACTGCACAGTGATTAGAGGGAAGTGTGTGCAGGCTTGTTATGTGCTGTAGCTGGTAAAGCAGCCAGCTGGTTAGGGTTTAATGTTAAGCTGTTTGTTGTTTCCGTGCCAACTCGCTGTCCTCGTGCCAGGACAGTTGATGTAAACAAACACCACTGCCAACCGCTTTCTGTTTCTGCCTTTTCAACCTCACCTTTAGACAACAACCAGTCCATCTAACAAGCATTCCCCTAGCTGAACACTGAATTAAACATGCATGCATTTTTAATATCTTAACATCAAACACAGACCATTCAGGCAGTTTTAAATAACCATAACACCGGCAAGTTTTCCTCAAAGATCTTGAACAATCAGATTCCAAGAAGACAATTTGACCAACTCTTTTGTTTTTTGTTCTTATTCTCGCTGCAGGGTTCAGACGGAGATGCTCAAACCCTCACCGAGGTGGATCTGTTCATCTCGACCCAGAGGATCAAAGTCCTCAACGCAGACTCACAGGTGAGTTCCAGCAAACAAACACACCACGTTTTTGTTCAATTTCTATTCTCACCTGTGAGAGTATAAGCTGTTTACCATGACAGTCACTCAGCCACTATCCTCTCATGTGTAGTTATACAACGCATTGGGAGGGAGTTCCGTCATAAATGCAGCTTAACAGAGACACAAATGGCTTCTTTTGAAACCCAATTCAATTATTGCTATTTATTTGTTTGTTTAATCCCACAATGTCACAATTCTCATTGTTTGAGGATATAAATAGACACAGCAAAGCCGAGAACAAGCCCCACAAACATCTGTGCATGGAGATCACGTACTGTGTCAGCTGTATGACTGCAGCACAATCTACCGTCCCTGTTTTCATTGTTTCCTCATAGTATAAATATTCAAGTCATGACCATACTAGTACTCAACAACCATTTGTTTAAGGGCTGTCTAAGTTACAATATGGCCTCTTCTTTAATTGTTCTACAGACAGACAGAATGCAAACATTCATACTATAGTTTGACTTTCCGGATGTTTTTCTGGATGAAAAATCCCATTAATCTTCAAAGCTTCTCTCCACTCTTGCTGAGGCTTTGTCAAAAGTTTTCTTGCCTTTTAGCTTAACAACAAGCAGCGGTGTGAAGTGGCACTGGAAGTCTTTACAGGAGGGGGAGCTTTGATAGAAGTAGAAATGCTTCTCAAAATGTGCAGCTTCATCTCTTCAAATGTTCTCAATCCCTTTCAAAGACCCCAGGACACACTCAAGACTCAATCAATGACATTATAACCTCCTGAAAGTCAAAGCTAGGTGACATATATTATTTAATAAAGAGAGAATGTATAAACTTAACTGCCCTAAAGGCTAGGCAGAGGCTTTAAGATGTTTTATGTTTAGAGCATGGATTGATTTGAGAATATATTCATCTTCGATATGTATGTGGCATACTGTTCTGCTGCTCTGGGCCGAAGTTTAACTATCCCACTTCACATTCAATAAAACCCCCATGTGTGACTGGTGCAAGCAGAACCTAGCCACTTAAATTCACATGTTTTGGGATCGCCCTAAATTATTTAATGTTTGGCGATTAATCATTCATTTGCCTTCAAGATCTACTGATCGGAGCGGAGCATGGCTTTTGCAAGCATCGTGAGCATCAAAAGTAAGCAATGTGAGCAATGTTCAACTTTTGATGCTCCCAATGCTTGTGAAGCTGGCATCAGCCAATCAAATCCCGTTTATGCAAATCCCGCCAGTGCAAGCGCTAGCCAATCAAACCGCGTGCAAGCTGGGAGAGCCAGAGAGCCAGTTAATTTCCTCATATTCCAAACGAGAAATTACGGTAGCAAATCACCCGGTTCTTTACGACCAGAACTATTTACCGGGATACAAACCGGAGGAACCAGGCATGGAGGGAGGTGGCAGAGACAGAGGGTGAAACTGGTAGGTTTTCGCCTGTTTGGGGAGTTTATATCCAGTTTACTTCGTTTTAACATTGCTATTGCTTTGTATGTCGGGGGCGGGAGATTCATGTGATTGGTTGTTGGTCGCGTTGCTCGCAAAAGATCGCCAAGCTTCAGACACGCCCAGCATCAAGATTTTTCAATATTTTTTTCATGCCTGTGTGTGGACGGGCCGTTAGTGTGGTAACATAACATCCTACTTTTAATAACAATAAACTCAATTTTTGTAAATTTTTTCACACTGTCGGGCAAAATGATGGTTACAAAAGGTGTTGTTCAACATTGATGATGGATTGGTTGTATTTTATTGATTTGGAGAAGAGGGTTTCATTATCAGGTTTATTATTTCCTCTGACTAGTCTAACCCTTTCAGCTCTATCTTTGTTTTATGTTTATTCAACAAAGAATGTTAGAAATTAAACTATTATTTTGAAAAATTTGATTTTTTACATTATTTGTATGTTTATTTATTTTCTTAATGTTATTGCCTAGTTTTAGTTGTTTACCCTGTAAACATATCTATCAGTCCAAATGTGTTTATTAAGAGTTGTATAACCAAAAATCACGCACTGAAAGGAACTGTTTTACAGTTTTGGGATTTCAGAAAGAGATTTCTGCTCACACTACAAGTGAAATGTGTATATGATAGATGATTCATGTGCACTATTTCAGTCTGAGCTGAGTTTCAAAGTGTGTGTGTGTGTGTGTGTGTGTGTGTGTGTGTGTGTGTGTGTGTGTGTGTGTGTGTGTGTGTGTGGGAGGCCGCCTGGCAGAAATTGACGTGCTGCAATGCAGTTTATATCTTCCTCCCTTTTCCATCTGGTTGCCACTGATCCTGGCACTCTTTAGAGAGAGAGAGAGAAAGAGAGAAAGAGAGAGAGAGAGAGAGAGAGAGAGAGAAAGAGAGAGAGAAAGAGATTCTGAGTATAAAAGCCTTCCTTTTGCATTTAAAAGGCTCAGTGCAGCTTGCCATCGTTTCTGACATTGATTCATAATATGAACCACTGCAAAGGTGGGCTGGAACAACAGGATTAATTAGGATACTGTATTAAACCCATCAGACACAGTTAATAAGGGAAGTTAACTAAACTGAAATTATATTGATTTAGCATATGTTAAAACATGAACAAAAACAAGTTTTTCTCAGCAAACCTTCAGAATCTCCTTCAATTGTAAATCTAAACTGCTATTCCATATTTGCGTTCAGAAACAATGCTTCATATCAGCTACATCTTAACATACGGTAATTATTTGGCTGAGTAAACAAACATATCATTTTCTTTTCTTCAACACAAACACTGATATCCAAACCAAGTGTTTTGTACACCTGTTCATTATTATCCGATGAAATGTACTCAAGATCAAATTCTTCGGGTCGTTATTTTGCTATAATCACATCATACAGTTTTTAATTCATTCAAAATAAGGCGTGTATTTTTCTATCAACATTACTTTCATCTCACTCTCTGCCCTAAAGAATCCGGCAGCTTTGACAAAGACAGGAAACAAGTCTGCTGCACACTGGTGTTTTAATCATCAAATATTACCGATCAAAGGAAGCCAACTGTTAACTGAAACAGGATCATTACCAGTAATTGTTACAAAATATTGCTCAAAGCTAAGTTAGTTTTTGAGAAACACTAACAGCAAGCTCACTGTGGAAAGATGTAATGACGTAAATGTGTCATTTAAAAGGCCTTCTCGTGATGTAAGTATTGTGTCTTTTTATTGGCTCCAGCATGGTCTCTCTGGCACCTACGTATATTATATCAATACCCAATGTAAGTCATGGTCCAAAATGTAGTTTACTTTTTGTAGTTCCATGGTCAGGTTGAGAGAGAGGAAGGGGGGTGTGGTGGATGCACAACATTAATAATAATAGCTCCTTCAAAATATGACAAATAATATAAATGGTAGCAGTGTGTATAGCAAGCAAAACCACAGCAGCAGGCGAAGCAACAATCCATGATCCAAGGCAACACAACACAGCACAAAGACATTGTGATTCCCCATGAAGGCAGAGAGATAGAGAGGAAGAGGAAGAGAGAGGAGCTTCGTGTCGGTCTCCCAGCAGTATAAGCCTATAGCAGCATAACTAAAGGATGGTTAAAGCTTTAGAAAAAGGCCTTTAATGTGGAGTGGACGATTCTCCACAATTCTGTGGTCTCGTTTCAGCCTTTTTAACCCCGTCATCTGAGTTGGTTTGGAGACACTGAATTATGAAATAACTCTGTGTCTATATTTTGTTCTGATGTGAGGTCCACATAATCAAAATTATTTGATTAAACACCTCAATCTTCATATATTACTAAATGATAGCATATAAATACAGTCGTTGCTGTCATATGGCTATACAAGTTGAACATTTGACTTAACTGTAGAGCAAAATATGTTGCCTCTTATACATTTTGGTTGATGTCTCTACAGGAAACGATGATGGACAACGCGCTCCGAACTATATCCTACATTGCCGATATTGGGAACATCGTGGTCCTGATGGCGAGACGCCGCATGCCACGAACAGCCTCTCAGGACTGCATCGAAACTACACCCGGAGCCCCAGAGGCGAAGAAGCAGTACAAGATGATTTGCCATGTCTTTGAGTCTGAGGATGTAAGTACTTTGTGAGTTTTTAATATCACAAACCGGCTGCTTATGAGAAACAATGAAAAACTTGAAATTCCTTGTGAGCAGGTGATAGGTCACACAGAGGTCGCACTGTTGTGTTTTCCTGTCATTATGTAAGAGGACTCTTGTTGATGCTTGTTTTTGCTTTGTTATTGTTATTTGGTTGTCAGATTCCATTTTAGCTTCCAAATATGAGTGCTTTTCACTCAATTTGTCTCAAAGACATCCTGATATTTGTTCCTGTTTTTCATCTTTCCTCCACATAATTGGAAATAGTTTTCGTTATATTTAGAAATTCTCAGAAGTGTAGCTTTGGGACCTTTAACAAGCGTTCAGAGGATCTCTCTGACAGGAAATGATGTAAATTGGCTGGCCATTTATAACTCACAGAGCTGCTGCTTGTCTTGTTGAAGCAGATTAAGCAAGACTTGGCATCATGAACAATGTGGAGCCAGCAGTCCAGAGTGTGTGCCAGTCGCTCTAAAGGCTGCTCTCCAGTCTGTCCTCTCTTCAGCTAACTTTTGCTGCCAGCTTTTAAAGGCCTGCTGGAGTTATAATGGAGCCGTTCAGCCGCTCATCCATCAACTTAGAAACCGTTTCCGTTGTTGCTCTTCTTGCCGTATGCAGCGTTTGGCTATTTTTGACTTTTTTTATTGCCCTGCAAAACTAATTCTCAGTGTATTGATTTGGAGAGTTTGGGTTCATGAATGTCTGCAACAACAGCAAGAGATTTATATTCAAGTACAGAATTCAATTAAAGAGGAATTCAGCGAGAATAGGGTCTGCAAAATACCGCACCCTCAATATTCTCTAGATCTATCTTATCTCTCACAGCCGAGACCAAGCTTTGGATTCTCAGTCTGCTTTATACGATTTTCTAATTACAAGTTTTTTTACAAGTTTTTCCTTCCTTGGTATTAAATGTATGTGTGTCTTGATGGAGGGGGCTTTAAAGCTGCAGTTCCATATCTTTGTGTACTAGATCTTTGTACTTACAGCCCAAACAGATATGCTTAAAACCCTTCATCATTACCACCTGAGATGACACCGAGATTTTAAACTGGATGCATGCTGATCCTGGAAGTGTTGATGTTTGGGTCTCTCTCTCCCAGGTTTGCTTACTTAAGAGTGGGTGGCTTAAGCAGCACAATTCAATCATTTATCCTTTTAGCAATATATTTCTGTTGTTACCGGTCACCCAGGTTATTCTGACGTATTTTGTAGTTTATAGGTTATTTCACAGCTATACCAAAGAAAAAACTCAAATGTAATCTTAATACTATTGTTCTGCTTATTTTCCCCTTCAATACAACCACAGCCCATGTGGATGAATCACTTTTCTCACCCAATGATGGCCAAATCCAGATGTACCTCATGCGTGTCAGAGAGCCCCTGGTTGGGAATGGCTAGTCTAAAGTGATGGATTTGTGCAGAATCCTATAGCTGACCATTTATAAACTGAAATATTTCCAACACTGTTGTAAAGGCCAAAAAGAAACTTTGTATGGATTTATTTTTCCGCCGATTATCTTCAGGAATATTCTCATGGAAGCCAGAGCAGGAACATTTTTCCTTTCCTGCTCAAGGTTCAGGTTCAAGGTTCTTTATTTAGTCATACGAACATAGCTACAGTGTGAAAATCTTAGGTCACAGGCTTCTCCAACAGTGCAACACAATAAAACAGATAAACAGAAAAATATAGTGCAAGTAAATAGTAAATACAAAAAGAAAAATAGTTTAAAAAAGTGAAATAGTGCAATAAGAGTCTATAAGCAAGTTATTGGAATATTATTAGGTAAATAGATAAATATTTTTTAAGTTGCAGCCAGATGAATATTAAGGATGTTGTTTCAAAGTTCAGGTGTTCAACAGTCTTATGGCCTGTGGGATGAAACTGTCTCTGAATCTGGTGGTTTTTGTCCGGATGCTGCGGTAACGCCTGCCTGACGGCAGCAGACTGAACAGTTTGTGGCTTGGGTTGATGGGGGTCTTTTATAATACTTAGGGCTTTCTTCCTGAGCCGCTGGGAGTAAAGGTCCTCCATGGATGGCAGCTCCGTCCTGGTGATGTTCTGTGCAGTTTTCACCACCCTCTGTAAAGCCTTACGATTGAGGGCGGTACAGCTGCCGTACCAGGCCGTGATGCAGCCAGTCAGGATACTCTCTATGGTGCACCTGTAGAAGTCCTCAATGAGGACAAATAGCTTTTGACAGGGAAAATCCATTTTTATTAAGCCTTAACATATTCTTGGCACCCTCAATGGCACTATTGTGCGATACCACCGTATGCTTTTTTTCACACTGTATTGTTATTTATATTCAACTCAGTCAAGATAAGCGTCGGTGGACTTAACACAACAACATGATTTCTGCTTTTTGTGTGTAAAGGCCCAGCTCATCGCTCAGTCCATCGGCCAGGCGTTCAGCGTCGCTTACCAGGAGTTCCTGAGAGCAAACGGCATTAACCCAGAGGACCTGAGTCAGAAGGAGTACAGCGACATCATCAACACCCAGGAGATGTATAACGACGACCTCATCCACTTCTCCAACTCTGAAAACTGCAAAGAGGTTGGTATTTGTACAGCCTGCAGTGCGCACACATGGCCCTATTTCTGCAAATGTTTGTGTTTTGCAGGAGAAAAAAATAAATAAAAATAAAACAGTGATTTTACATGCGTGCTGCAGGGCCGTTACAGAAACACACAAATGTACAGGAGCTGTTCACTAATTAGACAGATTAAGAGGCAGATGGTACAGTGAAATCTACTCTCAGCATGTCAACGATAGCTGTGTTTTTTTCATTTGGACTTTTTCATTTCCTCTTTAGCTAACACTTTGCCCTGAAAGCATTACTGAAAGCTTTTGGAGAATTAAAAACCGTAAAACACTTTCTGCCGTCCAAGCACAGAGGCGGCGAGGGCCCCATTTTTAAAGATGGGGAAACGGCTTTCCTCTAGCACTCTCGCTTCCTCGCCGACTGTGTGCAGGACAAATTAGTTTCCCATGGCTTCATGTGCAGGCTGGTAGCATCTGCTGCTCTGAAGAGTCTGAGCTCTTTTCTATATCAGGGCAGTGTTTAGATGTGCAGAGTAACTCAGATTCTGGTGTAATAATAGGATCAGTTTGTGTCTTTTTGTGTAATATGGAACATAAATAATACAGTATAGGCAACCCAAATACAGCTTGGTTGTGCTGTACAAGTGTCACTGCCCCTCTGTGTGTTCACTCAGTGGAGGTTTGTGGTGCTGATTCAGAAGTATTCATAAAGATGCTGAGGATATATGTCCGATATACATGTAGCATTACATAAGAATAATAATGTAGTACTTTTTACGTCTTAGTGCTTTACAACATATAGTTCAAAGACTAAATACGAATCTATAAATACTACTTACTCTACTATTACTACTACTACTACTATTACTACTCTTTCTATACAAACATCTGTGCAGGGCCAAAGTAAAAAACGTTACACTAGTAACTAGACTAACTAGACTTTTTGACATTTGAAAAGATCTGGGAAAATAATGAAAATGATATGTGATTTAATATTTGATATAGAGTTTTAAAACGCATAATCATAATTTATTGCAGCTTATTGATTTATATAGTTTAAGGCAGCCAGAGATATGAAAGGGATAGGTATTTCGATATATACAGTATGACATGGTTGATCATTAATAGACTCATATATATATCATGATATTTCCCAGCCCCACCCTCTGAAATCCAGGCTGCTGTTAGACCACAGATGTCTGCTTGGTTTCATGGTACTGTAGCTAGAAGTAGTCAGTTTGTCTATGACTGACCATGAAAATGAGCAACAGACGTTCTCCTCTCACAGCTGCAGCTGGAGAAGAGCAAAGGGGAGATCCTGGGCGTGGTGATAGTGGAGTCCGGCTGGGGCTCCATCCTGCCCACCGTCATTCTGGCCAACATGTTGAACGGGGGGCCAGCGGCGCGCTCTGGAAAGCTGAGCATCGGAGACCAGATCATGTCCATCAACAACACCAGCCTGGTGGGGCTGCCCCTCGCCACCTGTCAGGGAATCATCAAGGTACACACCGAGGCCATCATGATCATCTAAAATTGTTCCAATTCATTTCTGTGAAACCAATGTACACGTGTTTCTCTCTAAAAGGGCTTGAAGAACCAGGTGCAGGTGAAGATGAATATCGTCAGCTGCCCTCCTGTTACCACCGTCCTCATCAAGAGACCGGATCTGAAGTATCAGCTGGGCTTCAGCGTGCAGAACGGCATTGTGAGTTTCAAGCTGACGTCTGGGTTTGAGATTTGTAATACTGTCAAAACTGTGTCATCCAAAGTGTTGTTTTTCAAAACTTTATTTAAACTTACTTTGTATTTTCATGAATAAAGATTGGATTCATTAGTTTAGATAAGGGATGGGCAAATGGCGGCCTTTTTTGCGGCCCTCAGACTAATTTATAATCAACGTAATTAATTAAAAAAATACAATTATTTGTTATTGTTTTACTTGTAGTACTGATACTGTCCACTAGACTCCTAGTTACGTCACGAGCTGCGTACATGATTTAGTTCGGCAGCCAAATACCACGAAATAATCTGTGACGCGTTTGTGTGTATTGTGTTTGTTTCCCGGGGAAACACTCACAAGAAACACCGGCTGTTGTTATGCCTGCTGTGACGTTAAGTTAATGTAATTGTGCCGTTACAAGCTTAAAAATTATATTTATCATCTGAATTTGGCGAAACAAGTTTAATATTCTAAAAACCAAGACTTTGTTTATTTGAAATCAGATGAAAACAAATTGTCACGGACCCTGCCGTGCTATCTATGATTACTATACGCTTTTCATTCATAATTTCAGCGGGAGGGAGGGGGAGCGGCGCTGAGGAACAGCAGAGTGCGGGTTGACACGAGGGGCCAACTTGTGGCCCCTCGTAAAGTTTTATGATGAGGCCCTCAGTGTACAGTATGCTTTTCAATAGTTTAAAATAGTTTTATTCCACTGTTAAATAACCTGTTCAATACATACTGTACATGCCACTTGTAAACATTTAATAACACTTCTGTGAACTGGTATTTGTTTAGTGAGCTTATTAGAGGATGTTCCCTGAAAGATTGTAAAATGTCAATGAACATGTCAGACTTAATTTGTTAATAATTACATACAATACATGGAATTTGTGTGTGTGTGTGTGTGTGTGTGTGTGTGTGTTCCAATTGAATCTGCGACCCTCTGGTGGCCAGTACATACATTATGTGGCCCCCACCACCATCAAGTTGCCCATCGCTGGTTTAGATGAATCTTCAAATGTGTCTATGTGTTTGGAATTTGCAGTGATAAACTGCTGTTCTGCCTCGAACAGCATTGTCCACAAAATACAATCCTTGATTAAAAACATAACTCCAATTATCTTCAGTGAGGATGTAATGTGAAGTTTATCTCTTGCCGTTACAGTTTTTGTTTCAGGTGTCTTCAAAGTATCCCCGCAGACATGTCACCTTTCCAGTGGCCTTGTTTTTGCATATTACTCAGTATTTTCTCCCAAAATGCTAATACCTTGACGACCTTTTGTGTGTTTGTCAGATCTGCAGTCTGATGCGCGGCGGCATTGCTGAGCGAGGGGGGGTCCGTGTGGGTCACAGGATCATAGAGATCAACGGGCAGAGTGTGGTGGCCACTGCACACGAGAAAATCGTCCAGGCCCTCTCCAACTCTGTCGGCGAGGTGAAACTGATGAACATAAACACACACACATTAGAAAGCAGAGGACACTAACATTGGGATGTACAGTTTTGCATATATGGAGAAAAACATGTGTTTTTATTTCACTACCACTATCGGCATGAAGTAAATAACACTGTACATAAAACTGTTGAGAGAGTTGTGTGGCCCTCCCTGGGAACACACAGACACACAGCTGCGGACTGTTTATGGGGACAATAGGTTGGGACGTGGGCTGGACGTTGCCAGGAGTTCAATGTAAAGCCAGCCCATATTTTCGACTTGACGTCAAGTCCGCAGCAAATCTGGATCAGCTCCGTTGTACCCCTGTTTTTAGAGGTTTGGGTAAGGAGGAAAAGTGTTTCCGGACACTTTCTGAGGCTCCTTACACACCGGGGACACATATTTATTAGGGCTGTCAAGTTAACGCGTTAATAACAAAAAAAATTTAACGCCACTACTTATTTTAACGTGCAATTAACGCATGTGTATTTGTCCTAGGCCCGCCCCGTAGTTTCATAGCCCAAAGGCTTGACATTGTTGTTGTTGTTAGTTGGATGGTGGGAGATTCTAGCAAGAGATATGGATACAAGAAAAGGTGTTTTAAACAGCAAGCCAAGCACACCGCTCCTGGCGCCGGGGAGACGCCTGGACAACAACAGCGATAGCTAAATGGGTGGCTACAGTTTAACATTGTGGAGGACGAGGGGCTACGTTAGATAATTCGGATTGCATCCAACATGTCGACTGCACATCACAGCGCATTATTTTGACCCACAGTGGGAACTTCAGTCTCATGCTTTGACTGAAGATGAAGACAGAGGAGCGGCATTTCGCCTACAACTGTAAACAGGCTTGTCTGTTTGAGCAACTGGCTCAGTGCAAAGAAGTAGACAGGGTTGGGAGAGAGTGTAAGAGAGAGAGAGAGGTTCCAGGTTGTTGTGTTGAGAATATTCAGGAGAATATTTGTCAATGTTCCAATGATAATAAACAAACATTTGCATAAAGGATATTTGTCCACTCATATGTTGATAAGAGTATTACAAACTTGAAAAATATTCCTCTAATGTACATTTAGGACAGATACAAAAATATGTTTTAATTGCGATTAATCGCAATTAAATATTTTAATCGACTGACAGCCCTAATATTTATGTATAAAAGACATCAACAAGTTCATTTTGCATAATAGGTGAACTTTAATATAGTGAGGAAAATCCCCCTGATTGGTTATCTAAGGTGAGGCAAGGCGACCACACATTCCTAATAGAAATTGGGGAGTTACATTTGAATCACCTTGGCATTACCAGGCAGGGATAATCTAACAAAAGATACAGTTCAGTAGCATTATGTGAAATTGTATGATCCAGTTTGACAAGATATTTCAAAGTGTTCTGAGCCAAACATGTCAGAACTAAA
>NW_011345755.1:0-1258 GCF_000735185.1 Notothenia coriiceps | reverse complement strand
AGAGTGTGTGTGTATGTCTGTCTGTGTGTGTCTGTGTGTGTCTCTGTGTGTGTGTGTGTGTGTGTGTGTGTGTGTGTGTGTGTGTGTGTGTGTGTGTGTGTGTGTGTGTGTGTGTGTACCTCTCTGGTGATGGGTGCTGTGATTGACAGGCAGGTGAGACTCTGGCTCTCTGGCCACGCTCCCCCCGACGTACCAGTTGACATTTGGGTTCCAGCTGTTGCTATATCCACACAGGTGGTGCTCCTCAAAATTACACTCTGAACAGTAAAGACAACAATTACTCCTTGCAGATACATAAATACATTGTCATATCAGACTTAACAACAACAGTAAAAACATCAATGCATAGAACACACTGACCTATACAGTAACCAGTCACAATGTGAATTTCAAAGATGGCCACGCTGTTCCCTGAGCCACGTTCAGGTCGACCTTCCAGCAGAACCTGTGGCAAAAAATAAATAAATCCAAACATAATATTCTTTCACCATAGGTTAAATGATATAATTATAAATAAGATCAGCATTAAATGACAACAAATCAAGTCCCATCACATAAAAACCATAGCAAATCATGTCACTGAAGTAATTGATGAATTGTGAGGTTGGATTTACCTTTGTACTTCACAATATGTGTATTTAAGTACAGCAAGTGAGCAAATGTACTCAGTGACATTTTAGATTACATTACCTTTTTAAGATTAAACAACATAAAGGTCATTTTTTTTAATCTATATTAATCTGTTGAAAAGCTCAGACTATGTACGTTTTGAAATCTCAACCAATTTTAATATTGGTTTGCATCACGCAATGAGAAGCACTTACCTACTTTTTGAAAATGTATTATTTACTTTACTGGTAAACACTGCAGAGATTGGAAGTGGTGTGATATGTTCATATCTTTATTAGGAATGAAAATAATGATATCTGCAAGGCCTAAATCATCCTCTAAACATCAGATCTATCCACACAGTATGTCATCACATGTCATATCAAGTATTATATCAAATGCTATATGAAGTGTCATATCCTATGCCAAATCAGATGTCTTATTATATGTCACATCACCTATATCATGTCATAATACAGTTTATATTCCATATTCCATAAGATGCCATATTACGTGTCATATCACCTATCACATCTCATGTCATATCACCTGTCACATCACTTATCACATGTGAAATGACATCCCATACTCCATCACATTGCCAGCAGTGGCGGCTGGTGGAAAATATTTTTGGTGGGGCTGTTGATAT
>NW_011345754.1:0-1647 GCF_000735185.1 Notothenia coriiceps | reverse complement strand
ATGGAGAGAGACATATGACAAGCATGATCATTTCTGACGTGGAGCTAATCTGAAGTAAACATTGAATACTGCTTTCTATTCCTCCATCTTGTGACTGTGTAACTCCCTCTCTTGGATATCAGCATGTGAAGGACACTGTTCAGGAACTAGTTGATGCTCTGTATGTGATGACTACTTCCATTCTGGAGAGGACCACAGATACATGGATCCTGAGATTCAAGCTCAAGCCGGGGACCAGGGAGAGTTAACATTTTATTAAGATTTTTGAGGGAAAAAAGTAATAATTTTGAGAAAAAGTCGATTTTTTTTTTTTTTGAAAAAGTCCAAATTTTTGAGAAAAAATTCAACATTTTGAGAAAAAGTCATAATTTTGAGATTTTTTGAAAAAGTCAAGATGTTGAGATTTTTGAGAAAAAATATTGAATTTTGAGAAAAAGTCAACATTTTGAGGAAAAAGTTAGATTTTTTAGATTTTGAGAAAAATTCAGATTTTTTAGATTTTGAGAAAAAGTCAGATTTTTTAGATTTTGAGAAAAAGTCAGAATTTTGAGGAAAAATACATGATTTTCAGATTTTGGGAAAAAGATAAAAGCAGAAAAGAAAAACACAGTAAAACATGGACAATGATTCCAGTGAGAATTGAAAGTTAACCCAAATTAAAAGCCATATGGAGTTTGCTGTTCTAAGATCCAATGGGGGACTGTAATAATTAAATGTTTCAAATACAAGTTGCTTCAAATACTCTTCTGTGCTTTGATATATTAAATTATGTCTTCTAGGTTTTCTTTTACTGTTTTTGTCAGTTTTTTGCTATATTTGGTGTGCAGAAAGGATCCCCTGTTTGACCTTAAACAAAATACATTTTGATTGCATTCCCCTTGTATTTTATTTAGAAACTGACATTTTAAATGTTTTTTTCTGGTACCAGTAGTTAAGAACTAATGTAGAAACTCTTGACTCAACAATATTCGATAATTCTACAAGCTTTAAAAGCAACATGTGAAATCTACGTTTCCTCATTACACAGTCCAGATAAATGCTGACCAGGTCTATTTGAATGCAATAACTAATTCAATAAAGACAGGGAATGAGATTGTATGGAAGCTGCGAGGGGTCAATCCGAGTCCTCCCTCTAAACTGACCTGTCTGTTGCTGCGGGGGAGTCGAGCCAGCCGCACCCCCGACATGTCGAACAGCCGGACCTGCCTATTGTCGTGAGGAAGGGCGATGATTTTCTGGTTCACCGACACGCTGATCCTGGACACAAAAACAGGAAGAATATGGCGTAAAAAATAGGTCCGATTTCCATTATTATTTGCAACTATTTTCAGGTAAAACTAAAGTATTTTGTTGCTACTTTCTGCAAAAACGTGTTGCATGAATTGGACCACAAAACAAATGGTTTAAGCTACAAGAGCTCACTCATAACTCATAATAACCAGATCATAAACTTCTACCTTTTTCTGGCACACTGAACCCTTGATATCACTGGAAAGTGTCGGTAGTTTAAAATACAAAAGTTGTTGATGTTACGCGACATTCCTAAAAGATAAATAAACAGCTGTGATGGCCGAGAGGTTAAGGCGTTGGACTCGAAATCCAATGGGGTTTCCCCGCGCAGGTTCGAACCCTGCTCACAGCGTCTGT
>NW_011345753.1:0-2414 GCF_000735185.1 Notothenia coriiceps | reverse complement strand
AAATGAGGTGATAGTAAGCACCTATTTACTATAGTAGACGTGTAGTGTAGTATTCATTTATATAGTTACCCGTGTCCCTTGTTATGGGTTTGTGCAGCGCCATATAAAGTCTATACGGTTCTGGGTTTGTGCACTGAAGGGTTTGACAGTTCTTTCTGTATTCATTTAAATGCACTTTGTAATGTGTCTGGGTCAAATGTGACCAAAACGTATGATTTTTTTGTTATTACTTGAAAAGTGAAAAAATAGTATTGCTACAGTACTACCTCTTTGTGTTGCATTGGAGCTCTTTAGCTGTTTTTTTTGTATGTGAGGACATTTATTAAGACTGCTATTATTGTATTCAGTAAATGCACTTTGTGATGTGCCTGGTTAAAAAAAAAAAACCTGAATATTTGACTTCTAAAGCGAACAAATGTAATGATACAACTCTGCACTTTTTTTTCAGATTCTGTTAAATTAATGCTAATTTGTTGTGTTTTTATGCACTTTTTGACGTACCTTTGTTAGATGAACAATGAATAAAAATTGCATGTTTTTCATCGCAGTAATATGTGTTGGTTTAAAATGTGTCACTACCCGCTTTTTACAGGCCGCTGAATGTCTGGCTCAGCTGAATTTTGTAGTTATAAAATCTGGCCCAACTGAATGTGTAGTTGAATAGCCCTGATGTAAGTTAACAATAGTTAGGTTATGTATCATCGTCAGTGTTGGGTGTAACGTGTTACAAAAGTAACAGAGTTACAGTAATGTATTACTTTTTGCTGTAACGCAGTTCATGTAACACATTACTAATGAAATGTGGGTAATGTAATTTATTACTTAAAAGAGACAGCAATAAGTAAAACGTACTGTATTACATTTTGGAAGTAACTTGCCCAACACTGATCATCGTATACTATTTAATGATTATATTATCACACAGCATTTGGCTCTATTCTGAAACTAAGACAGAGAAAATCAGCCACCCATGAAACCCGCATCTCAATATATCAGCACAAAGGACAGCGCCATTCTCAATACAGAGAACAGAAAAAGACAAAATAGAAAATCAGCACCACGGACACGGACAGCAACCTAAAGCAGTTTGAGTGCCCTCCTCAAGTGACTACAGAGAACTGTAACAAATAGACCATAACACAGTGAAATGTAACTTTTCTTGTTCTGATATTGTTCTTATAATCATAGAAACCGTCGTCGATACATATACACTAAATCATCCGCCAACAAACAAAAATCAAGTTTCTCGAAGCAGAGTAATACAATTAATGTCAGAAGTCTTAACAATGGTATAGAATAGTTTTAAGTATAGCTTTAGATAATCAGTTAGAGTGAACACATTCTTAGATAATAGTCATTTTAAACATATTGCTATTCCTGCATGTTACAACATATTTCCAAATGATGTTACCGAAAAGTAAATATTAAATTAAGATAAATATTAAAACTAGCCATGGCTTACCTTGTCTGTGTTGGGTAAAGTCTGAGTTCTGGTAAAAGTGTCTCCTCCGTTAATACTGATCAGTTCACCATCTACAGGCGGAAACGGGCCGGGGAAAACCACTACGTCACTCTTCATTGTGTCTGAGCTGAAACACACGTCGTACTGCTGAGTAGATTTAGAGTAAGACCAGCTCCCATCAGGGTGGGTGGTGATCATTGGGGCGCTGTACCTGCTGAAACTGCCGTCTGTCCTGTGGCATTTGACAGCTATTAAACTGATGAGGCTCAGCAGAAAGATCACTGACACCGACACAATGGCGATCAGCAGATACAGGTTCAAATCAGAGAAGCTCTCCTCCTGTATGGGCACATGTCTGAACTGAGTCTGGATGTCAGCTGTGCTTTCAACCACCACCACATCAATAGACACGGTAGCTGACAGGGAGGGTTCTCCGTTATCAGAAACCAACACCACCAAGGGGTGAGTTTTCAGGTCATTGTCACTCATTCTCCTCTTAGTCCTGATTTCTCCGCTGCTGGTTCCAATCCGGAAGAGGTTGTTTCCTTTGGGCTCAGAGAGGTGATACGAAAGCAGCGCATTGTATCCAGAGTCTGCGTCTACAGCCCTGATCTTTGCCACAAAGTATCCCGCCTCAGCAGAATAGGGGATGCTCTCACTGTTAACGGAGCCGTGCTCAGAATAGGGTGCGAGGACTGTTGGATTATTGTCATTTTCATCCAGAATTAAAACGTTCACTGTCACGTTGCTGCTGAGAGGAGGAACACCAGAGTCTGTGGCCTGCACTTTAAACTGAAACGTGTTTAACTCCTCATAGTTAAAAGACTGCAGGCTGACTATATCTCCAGTCTCTGAGTTTATGTTCAACATTGTAGATAATGGGACTGAGTCCATTTTACTTTGTAAAAAGGAATAGCTCACCTGGCCATTTTGACTGTTATCTGCATCAACA
>NW_011345752.1:0-5860 GCF_000735185.1 Notothenia coriiceps | reverse complement strand
CGCCAAACGCAGGTTGTGTTCCAAAAGTCCATTTAGCTTAGGAACCTTCCTAACGGAGTGAAATGACCCGGAAGTCCCTCAGTGGCAGCCATGATAAGTGCCGTTCCAATTCTCTAAATGATAGGAAAGGAGGTTTCAAACTTCCTTTATAACCTCCTTTAGCTTAGGAACCACTGGACCTCCCTCACCGGAAGGAGAGGAGAAAATGCTGCCCCACAATGCCTTGCAGCCGCAGCATTTGCCGTCACTCAACAGTCGGCCATTCACGGAAACAAATGATTATGACGGAGAAATGATATCATGAAAGTTACAGTGCTTATTAAGCTTTTATAAGAAATCCTATAAATAATAGATATATCAAGGTTTGATAGATACTATAATAAAATAGGATTTAGAGTGATATTAAAGCTTATTGCAAGACGGTCTAAAATCTCATATCAATGAATCCCTTGTTGTTACTCTCCCTCCTCAACTAGGGGGACAAAGGAAGAAACAAAATATGAAAATAACCGGGAGAGAGAAAAAAGAGAGAGGAAACGTTAATGTTTAATTGTGATGTGTGATGTGTGCAGCATGTGTAGTGCGGTGTCTCTGTGTGAGACCTGCATGTCTCACTTGTGTTTGTTCGTTGTTAGGAGATGTGCTCCAGTTTATCTTTGTGTATCGCTTAGTTTATCTTAAGTTTGTTTTGTAACTTGGCTGCAGAGTCTTTCTTCCTTTTCAAATAATTAAACATTATCTACTAATTTTCCCAAATCAGCTTCCTCTCTTTTTTCTCTCTCCCGGTTCTTTTCATATTGTGTTCCTTCCCTCTGCACGCCTAGTTGAGGAGGGAACACTTGTTAATTATCTTTCTGTCTTCTAATCGATATTTTTGTATTGGTGTTTTTGGACAGAACATCGCCCGAAAGCGCCGCTACGTGGCGACGGTTTCCCTCCACGACCGGGTGTACGTGATCGGAGGCTACGACGGGCGCTCGCGGCTCAGCTCGGTGGAGTGTCTGGACTACACGGCGGACGAGGACGGCGTCTGGTACACCGTCGCCACCATGAACGTCCGGCGGGGCCTCGCGGGGGCCACGACCCTCGGAGGTGAGGGGGACTATCTTCAGAGAGTTTACAGAATTATAATTGATCTTGAAAACATGGTGTACAAAGCTCTGAGTGATCCGGCACCCTCTCACATCACTGATTTAAAAGCATTAGTTGTTTTATTTTTCTCTGTTGTGTTTAATTTGTAAAATGTTGCTTGGTTTTATCAATTTATTCTATTTTTATTTTGTATTTAATGTGTATAAAAGCTGCTACACATTCTTTGGTATCCACTTTTATTTTAGTATTTTTCTTACTTTGACTTTTTTTACTTATCTGTTAACTTCTTGATCATTTTATCGAATGTATTCTTTTGCCTATTTTACCTTTTTAAAACCTTATATTTTATTATTATTATAATAATAAGTATTGTTGTTGTTGTTGTTTCCCTCTTCAGATATGATTTATGTGGCTGGAGGCTTTGACGGCAGCCGGCGTCACACCAGCATGGAGCGCTACGACCCGAACATCGACCAGTGGAGCATGCTGGGAGATATGCAGACGGCCCGCGAGGGGGCGGGGCTTGTGGTCGCCAGCGGACTCATCTACTGCCTCGGTACAGATCTCTAATTATACATTTTATTTATATTACAATAATAATAATTATAGCGGCAAATCTCCCTTTGAGTTCTGCCGCTGAGAGGCTCAAACGTTCTCTTCTCTGTGACGCGCTCCAAACTAGAGGCCGTAGTCTGATAGAGTTCATGGTGTTTACAACATTTGGTGGAAAATCTGAGAAAATTCTAAAAATTCTGAGGAAACGTAAAAATTCAAAGAATTTCTGTATGTGTTGTTTAAGAAAAATGAAAATACAGTTAAAATAAAACAAACAAACAGAACAAACAATATTCAAGTCCGGACACACGGTCAACAGAAAGCACCCGAGCACCCTCTCCTCTACGTCATCCAACAGGTGACGTAAACACCAATAAACCAGGACAAACAAACAAACAAGAAGGGCAGATAACAAATTAAAAATCAATAAATAGCTATTATTATTATTATTATAAAAAGGATTCTGATTGTTTGTGTTGTGAAAACACTGAATGTCCTCCTCCAATAAGGACACTGTTCAGGAACTAGTTGATGCTCTGTGTGTGATGACTCCATTCTGGAGAGGATCACAGACACATGGATCCTGAGGTTGAAGCTCGAGCCGGGGACCAGGGAGATATTTCTAACAGTTAGATCCCCTGTTTCCTGTCAGGAGGGTACGACGGCCTGAACATCCTGAACTCGGTGGAGCGATACGACCCGCACACCGGACACTGGACCAGCGTCACCCCCATGGCCACCAAGCGCTCAGGTAGGTAAGAACCGTGTGTGTGTTTCTGTTAGGGATGCACAATGCATTACTCTCACCTGACATTGGCAGATGGCAGTAGAATCAGAATCAGGTTTATTACAAGGTAGGTTGACACATACGAGGAATTTGACTTGATTTCATTGTGCATACATCAAATTAAATAAAAAATAATAACCCAGATAGAAAACTATTTGAAGAAAACTATAATAACATTAAAAACAAGAACATTTTGAGAAAAAGTCCAAATACTGAGAAAAAAATCAGAGAAGAAGTCAAACTATTTGAAGAAAACTGTAATAACATAAAAAATATGATAATATGTATTGTTGGGCCTTGTGACTCGGTGCTGTACAAGAGGTCGTTTTATCTCTGATATCTAGACATCCGTATCAGCTGGGAAATGTCCCATTGGGGCCTCCCTAGTTTCTGACTGTCTGTGTGGTTCTTATGGCGCTTTTCCACTGCAGGGCCTCGCACGGCTTAGTACGGTATGGCTAGGCCTTGGTAGGCCCGGCTCACTTTATGCTGCGTTTCCATTACAGTTTAGTAGCTGGGGCAGTAACTATAGTAACGCAGTGTAGGCGGAGCCATGACGTAATCTTCAATGTGAACCACAAAACCAACATCAGCCGTTAGCTGTTAGCCCTCAGAGCTCACAGCTCCTCATATCTGTTCAGAAACTAGACAGAAGTTAAACAAGTACAAACCACAGACTGTCTGTGTCATGGAGAATACAGTCGCTGGTTTATTTATGTCTGTAGGCCGTTGTTGTGAGAGAGGACGGTCGGAGCATATACTGCGTTAGCTTAGCCGATCTCCATTCAGAAAACACGCATTTTAAAAGGTTTTTCGCCTGCCGTCTGTCTGCAGACTCGTCAAAGCATTCATTCATGGTTTTTACTAACCGGTATCAGTATGTTGTTACTTCGGCACCATTTTGATCACGGTCAAATATATTCATTATGTTGTATTGGAGCCCCCTTGCCGTCACTAGTTTAGCATACTCAACCCGGTTGTTGGCCCGGTAAGAACCTCGATTTTGGAGGGCCAGAAAAAAGGTGAAAAAGTAGCCCTGAGCCAGAACTACCCCTAGTGTTTATGAGACTCTTAGTCAAAGTCAAAAAGTCAACTTAATTGTCAATCTTTCATTTTGTGTGTAGAGAAAGAGAGTTTCCCACAATCCCGAATACAAAATCAAATATATATAAAAATATGTATAAAAAATGTGTATATACCTATATATACACGATCAAATCAATCTTCCTGCTTCCTCCAGGCGCCGGCGTGGCGTTGCTGAACGACCACATCTACGTGGTGGGGGGGTTTGATGGCGTCTCCCACCTGGACTCTGTGGAGGTTTATAACATCCGGACGGACTACTGGGCGACGGTCGCTTGCATGACGACGCCGCGATGCTACGTGGGAGCGACGGTGCTGCGAGGACGACTCTACGCCATCGCAGGGTGAGGCACACGAGGCACAATTGGGGGAAAAGTCAAAATTCTGAGAAAAAGTAAAAATTCTAAGAAAGGTCAAAATTCAGAAAATTCTGTGATAAGTGAGAATTCTGGAACAAAAACCGAAGTCCGAAGAAAAGTCGAAAATCTGAGAAAAATACAAATTCTTATAAAGGGTAAACATTTGGAGAAAATAACGATGATGTTGACGATATAACAAAACAAAAATGTCTGTGAAAAAAACGGAATTCCAAGAAAAAGTCGAGAATCTGAGAAAAGTACAAATTCTTATAAAATGTAAAAAATCTGGGAAATTTCTGAGAAAAAAGTGAAAATTCTGAGAAAAAAACAGAATTCTTAGAAAAGTCAAAATTCTGAGAATATTTGAATTTAAAGAAAATTCTGAAATCTGTGGGGGGGAAAAATTCTGGAATAAAAAACTGAATTCCGAGAAAAAGTTGAAATTCTTATAAAAAGTCAAAATTCGGAGATGACGACCATATAAAAAAAAAAAATCCTTAAATGGAAATGTCCTGCCTCCTGTCTCCAGGTACGACGGGAACTCTCTGCTCAGCAGCATCGAGTGCTACGACCCCGTCATCGACTCCTGGGAGGTCGTGACCTCCATGGCGACGCAGCGCTGCGACGCCGGAGTGTGTGTGCTGCGAGAGAAGTGAAGAAGAAGAAGAAGAAGAAGAAGAAGAAGAAGAAGAAGAAGAAGAGTGAAGTGTTTCCATGAGCACCGTGTTGTAAACATCCTGACAGCTTGAAACACAACATTTCAAGAAGCAGCAGAGAGCGGACAGACGGCAGCTAGCCTCACAGCGAACCCTCAGAGCTGCATGACTCTCCTCACCTGTGGGATTATTTTTTCAGTTTGTCTTCAAAGTGCAATATATTTCTACTCATGCAGAAGCTGCTACACGCCTTATGACCCGGCCTGCATCACACGTCCGTGTTGCCTCATCCATCTTTTTGTAACTGTTTTAGATTCTCTTTAATACAGAAGGTTTATTGTTGCTCTCAGATTATATATATATATATATTTAGAGATTTTAGAAAAATGACTGAATTGTGCCAGTTGATTATTTTGTCCCTGAAGAAATCACAGAGTCAGAGCTGCATGTGATGATTTTATTTTATAAAGCTGTACATTAACCTTCACTTTTGCCTGAGACGTGAATAAAGTCACCGAGAAATTAAACCCTGAAACAACAAAGCGCTGAGTCGTCAATAACAACAACAGAACATCAATAACAACAACAGATCATGACGAAGCAGTTTAAAGTCTCTAGTCATCTAAATACTCCAAACTTAAAAGTACTAATTATGCAGAGTTATGTATATTATTCTACTTTAAAGAGTCCTCTCCTCTGATGTTCAGGTGTATATCAGTATGTAGTGTCTCTACTTTAAAGAGTCCCCTCCTGCTGATGTTCAGGTGTATATCAGTATGTAGTGTCTCTACTTTAAAGAGTCCTCTCCTGCTGATGTTCAGGTGTATATCAGTATGTAGTGTCTCTACTTTAAAGAGTCCTCTCCTGCTGATGTTCAGGTGTATATCAGTATGTAGTGTCTCTACTTTAAAGAGTCCTCTCCTCTGATGTTCAGGTGTATATCAGTATGTAGTGTCTCTACTTTAAAGAGTCCTCTCCTGCTGATGTTCAGGTGTATATCAGTATGTAGTGTCTCTACTTTAAAGAGTCCTCTCCTGCTGATGTTCAGGTGTATATCAGTATGTAGTGTCTCTATTTTAAAGAGTCCTCTCCTGCTGATGTTCAGGTGTATATCAGTACGTAGTGTCTCTACTTTAAAGAGTCCTCTCCTGCTGATGTTCAGGTGTATATCAGTATGTAGTGTCTCTACTTTAAAGAGTCCTCTCCTGCTGATGTTCAGGTGTATATCAGTATGTAGTGTCTCTACTTTAAAGAGTCCTCTCCTGCTGATGTTCAGGTGTATATCAGTATGTAGTGTCTCTACTTTAAAGAGTCCTCTCCTGCTGATG
>NW_011345751.1:0-4765 GCF_000735185.1 Notothenia coriiceps | reverse complement strand
CTCTCGACTCAGGTTGGGGAAAGCCCCGTGAGCTTCTCGCTGGAGAGGGAACATGGAACACGCTATTTGTTGTTTGTTTATATCACGCAGTCTCTTCTTCCTCTCTCGGTGTATCACGCAGTCTGTCTTCCGGTTGTTGTCTCTTTTGAATGACGAATACACACTACCGCCCCCTGCTGGTAAGGAGAGTTATTGCCACTCACGCATGCTTAGTGCGTACGTGCTACTTGGCCGTCGGCTGAAGTCTTTGCGGTGTGTTCCAGTGTGACTGTTGGCCAAGACGCAGAAGACGTGAGGCGACACAACAGTCGGGTCCGTCGGGACGTGTTCTTTGGTGTCAGTTTGGTGTGTCAGGGCCTTTAGATCTATCTTATCTTAAAACAAGCTGGTTTGTAGCTTAAATTTTTCAAATTTAACATATATTTAGATTAAAAAAACTTTTTTCTGAAAAGTTTTCTCACCTTGAACTCATCCAGGTTGGCGGGCAGACTTCCTGGTTTGGCTCCGCCCGCTGCTGATTGGCTCAGACGGGAAGCCACGCTCTGATTGGATGTGGTGGTGGTCGTTGTGGAAACGCTGCGAGAGGGGGAGGGGCCAGAGTTGGTTGATGGAGGCTGCTCAGTGGGTGGCCTGATTGAGGAAACAGGAAAATATAAATATTAGTATTCCTGAGTTAAGACAGCAGGGGATGTTGATGTCATGGTAGTAAATACAATATAGTAAACATCAAAACAAAGTTACAGAGAGCTTTATTTCTCTCCCCAAACACATCCATTGTTTCATTTGAAAAGCATATTCCTAAAGTCCCACATTGTTTTCCCCAAAGCACAGAGGCTTATCTGGGATGAAGAGGACTTCTGCTTTAAGCTCCCGGCTCTACAGAATGACTGAAGAACCACTAATGTGGAAGAAACAAACCACAGCAGAGAGTCAGGAGCAGACAGGAAGTCATAAAGAAACCGCCTGCAGGCTGTGCTGCACAAATTCACTATCAGTAGAATAACTACGGGTTTAATATGAGGAAGAGAAAGGACTCCTGGGTGGCGGCCAAGTGGTTTTTGTTTTGCTTAGGAAGGTTCCTAATGGAGGGAAATGTCCCAAAAGTAGCCGCCATGATACGAGCTTTTTGAATTCTCTACATGATAGGAAAGGACTTGTAATGCTTTGTTTGTTATCTCCGTAAACACAGGATACACTGGAGTATGCATGCTGACCCACAATTCATTGCAGCTACAACATTTAAAGTGACGCACAATTATCTATTCACGGAAACAACAGATCATGACCGACACAAGCAGATTAATTGTTCTTGATATGCCATTTTTTGCCGAAATTCTTATATGTTTTGAACTTTCAACCATATGTTAGACCAAAAAAGTGTGTTTACTGAGTTGGGTGATGTTTAAGAAGCCTATTTTTCTTGAATTCAACATGTTTGATTGGTGATATGCATAGTAGTCGGCGTGTAGGCCTCGCAAGTTATGCATATATTGCATAAAATATTATTGATTTAAAGGGTTTCATTCAATTATACTACTAATAGGGATTAATGCGGATTCACACGAGTGGACAGGAGGCTAAGGGAGAGCACTAGCAACCACTTTTCTGGTAATACATGTATCACTTTTGTCCCCTTGCATAAAGCCAAACAACACCATATGAACATATCTAGGTGCTTTGAGTAGTCCATATATATAGAAAATGTTTTCCCACAGCAGACATACATCAATAACCTTCACATCATAAATACACTTCTCTGTGTAAGTCCTGATGAATTACCTAACCCAATTACGTTTCTCCCTGAGGTTAAGGAAAAGTATCTTTTGACCGCAGCCTTTGAATGAAACCCCTGCGCTCGGCCCCCTTTACTTGCTCATAGTGGAGCCGAACACTCACTTGGGTGGAGCGGGCAGGATGGTGTGGTAGTTGTAGTGCTGCTGCTGCTGGTTGAGGATCTGCAGCTGCAGGAAGAGCTGCTGCTGGTGGAGCAGCTTGGCGTAGGACGAGTCCATCTGGGGGGGGCGCTCTTTGTCTGCCTTCTGGTCTGGAGGGATGTACTGGTGGTACTTCAGCTTCTTCACCTGCACACGAGACAGAAAGCAGTTTAGAGAGTGTAGTGTTTTTCAATATTGTGACATCATTTTTGATGTGGTAATACATATGGCATACATTTTGGCAATTTCACAATTTTTTTAATTAGTATTCCAATGAAAGATGCTTTTATTATTACTTTTCTGTACATTTTGGCTGCTTTTTTTTCCAGCAAAGCATACATTTGGTGAGTTTTTCTCTATGTGTCTATTTGAAATGATGTACCTTTAAAAATACAAACATTTCCCATTGAAACCCATTCAAATCACAACACATTAGATCAGGGTTTCAGTCTATTTTTTACTACTTTCCACGAGATTGAGGTATTTTTCTCTGTCTTATATTTTTTTTGTTAATGTTGTTGCTAACCATGGACATATGCCAGACTGCGTAAATAAATACCATCATGCCTTAAAAATATAGAAACACATTTTTGCATGTGTTTTTTTCCTTATAAAATAAACACAATGGCATTCGTTTTTTACAAAATGACATTTAAAGGGTAACAAAAGTGAAGACATGTCAGATATGTCGTTGTGATCAGCTTTAATGTTGGATAAGAGATTTAACTCAATGAAAGTGGATATACCAGGGGTCGGCACCGTAACCAGTGGCACGCTAGGAATAAGTGGAATAAGTGTGCAAAATATATAAATTGTATTTTCGGATCCTGAACCAGACCGCCGCCAGAGCGCGTCTCCCCGTTACCTGCAGAAGGAAGCCATGCACGCAACGTGATCGTCGGCACACTGATCACATTTTTTATTTTAAATGGCACTTCATATTACATTACAACTTACATACTCAATACTGTGGGCAATCCCCACAGGAGCAATTTGGGGTGAAGTGTCTCAGGGACACAACGACATGCTGACTGCAGTGGGGTTTGAACCTGTGCCCCCCTGATCCCAACACCTACGCACTACTCCACTGCGCCACACGCCTCCTCATATCAAAAAGGTTGCCGACCCCTGAGATATACTTTTGACGATCAACATTTTAAAGTTGTTGTTTTTCTCTATTGCCATTAAAACCACATGTTTAAAGTGGAGGCGCAACACAAGGGTTCAAATATCCTCTTGCTTGACATCACTTACTGATTCCTGGACAGAAACAGGATGTGCTTTCAGGTCATGTAGGTCAAAGGTCAACAGAAGTAACAAAACTAGGGTCACAGGGCAAGTGTTTCCAATTCAGAGAAAGACATTGTTTATTCTTCTGTATTTAGGATGCGGAACATGGAACCCCTTCCTCTTTTAACGAGGCATTTCTGGATTGTGTGAATGTTAAATGTGAAAATGTTTCTCTAGTTCTGAGAAAACTGACACCAAACCCCCAGAGAGAGAAACTGGAAGAACTTCAGCTCTCTGGTAGTTCCTCAAAGATCAGGTACTCTTATACAATGTGCGCTTGCTTTGACAGAAACAGAGAGTCAGCTGACCTTGGGTTTGCTGTCCTTTGGTTTCTTGGGTCTCTGAGGAGGACGGTCTGAACTCGACTTATTCTGAGACTGGAGACAGAAAGCGTGAGAATCGGGGTCAGGAGGAGGAAGTGAGGAGATGAAGAGTAACACGCTTACAGCTGCTTCAGAAATAGAGATTAGGGTTATTTAGAAGTCATCAAATCTGTATATATCATATTCTTGGGTGATTGATCAGAATCAGAATACTTTATTTATGGGGAAATTGGGCTTATTGAAATAAATTAAAAAACATTTTTATATATAATATAGAGTAAATATTTGTATATAAAAAAATAAGAAATTGAAGTAAAAATACGCAAAAAAACATCAAATAAAAAAAGTATTTAAACAAACATTAGAAGTTAAAGTCAAATGTTTAAATAAAATATAATTGAAAAAAATATATATGTAGAAATAACAGGTTCGAGTAAAAAGGTGCAATAAAGAAATAAACTAAAAAAATATATACATATAAAAATTGAAGGTAAAATTCACAACAAAAGTTCAAATAAAGTAGAATTAAAAAAAAGCATATATACATAAGAAGTTAAATTAAAAACGTTCACATTGTACCACAAAGTATAAAATGTTAATTACAATATATAATGATATAAAAACCAGTTACACGTACCTTGATATGTCCAGTAAGGCGTGTGTTCGTTAAAGTCACCATCGTCCCATTGGTGACTTTTGTGAAAGGGGAGGAGTCTGACCCGTTCACCTGAAGAGGAGGAGGAGGAGGTGGAGGAGGAGGAAGAGGAAGAGGAGGAGGAGGAGGGGACTGTGTGATGAACTGAAAAAAAGATAACACTAGTTAGTGGTGCCATCAAGTTTATAATCACATGATTTATTCCATTCATTTCTTTCAAATTCAACTAAAATATGTCTTTTTGTTGAAATAATGACCCTTTTTTTTTTAATTCTCTTTAGTCTAAGCAGAAATCAACCCCAATATTTTGTATATGACATTTTTTATAAAAATGCACTAAGTTGTGTGAGCTTTAGAACAAAATCTATAACTTACAAGGACGATTAAAAAAAGCTTCTAAATTGGCCTAAAACATTTTGTGAATGCCCTGATTTTGTAAGCAGTGCCCTAAAAGTTGCCCTATAAATATGTTTTTTTTCCCCACAATGCATCCTGTGTTAGTACCTGTGTGGGGGACACGTCTCCGCTGTTGCTGAGCAGATCAGAGGGAGACAGCTGCGGGA
>NW_011345750.1:0-1890 GCF_000735185.1 Notothenia coriiceps | reverse complement strand
CTTATGTCATGTCACGGTTTTAGTTTGGTGTGTCTGTTCTGTTCTCCCTGTCATGTTTTCCTCCTTGTGTATTGTCTGGTCCTTCTCCCTGGCCATCCCCCTCCTAGGCTCCTCCGCTCGAATCTCCTGCGGGCGGGACTAGGTCTCGAGGATAGGAGTCGAGTAGGGGAGTTAGAGAAATGAGAAAGGGCCCCTGTGTTTTCCTCTCTGTCGTTAGTTTCCCTGGTGTGTCTAATTGTCTGATTGTGTTCACCTGTTTCCCTGGTGTGTCTAATTGTCTGATTGTGTTCACCTGTTTCCCTTCTATGTCTCCTGTGATCATCAGCGTCAGCCCCGCCCCTGATTGTGTTCACCTGTTTTCCTGGTGTGTTTAATTGTCTGATTGTGTTCACCTGTTTCCCTGGTGTGTCTAATTGTCTGATTGTGTTCACCTGTTTCCCTGGTGTGTCTAATTGTCTGATTGTGTTCACCTGTTTCCCTCGTGTGTCTCCTGTGATCATCAGCACCAGCCCCTGATTGTGTTCACCTTTGTCTTGTTGTCGTGTGTTTAAATTCCCCAGTCTCCCAGTGTTCAGTGTCAGTTCGTCTTGTCTCTTGCCACAGTCAGGTCTATGCTCTCTTTGTGCTCTTGAAAAGTTTTTCGATAGTAACCATTTTTTGTTCATCTTGCTTTTTTGGAAAAAATAAAGTATCTTACCAATACTTTACCTCTGTCTCCCGGGTCGTGGAATTGGGTCCTACCTCCTGAGTGTCTGAATTCAAAACACCTTCCAATGAGAGTTCATAATCACAACATAAATGTACCTCAAAATTAACCCGGCAACTACAAAGCATTTTAAAAGTGATGTTGGTCCATAGATTACGTTCGTATTACTGTCACATGCTCGTGTGTAAGATTATTGAAAAACACGAGCAATTTAATTTTAAAAAGCTGCATTTTCTGATCTTTTTCCTCCTGTTTGTCAGACTGACATTTATCAAGACGAGTTAGCTATGTTTCAAACTGTTTTCCTTTGAAGTAGACATACTGTACCCCCCCCTGGTTAATGGGACCATGCTCGTTGTAAAACAGTGTTTTCTTCCCAATTATTTTAGTTTTATGTTAATGCTTTATTCCTAATAACAGGGTTTAACACGGAGCCACAGAGCAGCTTTCTCTCCTGAAAGCTTTGTGGTTCCCTCACACATACGTCCACCTTGAACCCTCATAAAGTGCAGAGTTTATGTGAAGCGCTCTCAAAGAACAGACTTCAGAATGACTGCATCCCTCACATCCGTTTATGAAATGAATGACCTCATGCTTCGTGTTTACGGAGCGTCGCAGTCTGTAATAAGTTTGATCTAAAGGGACTGAAATGATGATGATTAGTTTTACATGTGCAGCAGGTACACTGTTTCTATATGAGCCCGTTTAATCACATTTCATCCCTTTAACAGGCATGAGGTCATCTCTGCTGGAAATAAAGGATGGTATCATTATGCTATCAAACTGTGAAACTCTGCAGTAACTTAAAAAACACATGTCACATGTTTTTAACGTGTAAACTCACAGGGTCTGCTTCTGCAGGAAGCCTGATCAGATTTGACTTAGCTCTAGTTCTGTAGAATCAAATCAGACCCAATGCATGGTTTGTACAAATCTAATCAAAATCGCAACATGGGTCGAACCTTTCCATAATTATCTTTACATTTCTTTCATATTCAAACTGAATCTAATGTGTGCCTGGGTGTGAACAGCTGACGATGGACACCTGGGTGCAGTTTGTGCCATCCTATATACATGTCACTTGTTAGAGGCTTTTATCCAAAGTGACTTACATACTCAATACTGAGGACAATCCCCACAGGAGCACTTTGGGGAGAAGTGTCTCAGGGACACAACGACATGCT
>NW_011345749.1:0-4290 GCF_000735185.1 Notothenia coriiceps | reverse complement strand
GAAGCAACGTTACTTTGCTATAATCTATTATGTTCTGTCCCTGCATCGATGCAGAATCGTCCACATCCGCATCACGATGCATCGTAGAAACGATTCATTTCAACACCCCTAGTCCTCACCCTGTCAGAGGAACAATCTGACATTTAGTTTGTACGCATCTGTGCTGCTAGCCACACTCCAAGTTGAAAGCAGCCTCTGTCTGAGACCAATCTGTGCCTAACTAGAATGTAGTTGTTCTAAATAAATAGTGTTTACATGAAACACCACAACAGTTTATGTATGTGGTTAGTGTTATAGTCATTTCTATATCTGACTCCCCTTTAGCAAGCAGAGTGAAGCAGCGGTAGTGTTAAGCTGGAGAAATAAAGGTGAGAGACGGAGTGAGGGAAGGAGAGACAGAGAGAAAAGAGAGAGAGCAGAGAGGACGAAACAGTGCTGCATTGCAGCAGCGGAGCCAACAAACGTTACCACTTTGTGAACCCTGTTCCCTGTTTGCTGAGTTATCTAAAGTTCCCGTCCCTCTGAAGATAATCATGTCTGATCCAGTGGAGGGAGAATGACGCCTGGTCACACATATTATGCCGTCTTTATCAGCCTATAAGTCTGCTGTTGTATCTCAGTGTCATTTATCTTTCCTTTCACTAGGGAGGATAATAATGCAGGATCAGAGGGGACCAGCACAGTGAGTTGATGCTTTATGGGCTATATGTCGCTCTAAGCACCGCAACGCTCTACAGCCATGAATTGTGCTTTCATCTCGTCAGCTGCGACTTCAGTGTTTGGAGGTGATAATGATTACGTTATTTGCTCTTTTCCACAAACAAAGTTTACAGAGTATACTGTTAGACGAAACATATATCATTCACCAGGATAAACTGAGATAATTACAGAAATACAGACATACACATAGACAGTAGTGATGCTGTCAGTCAGTGTTGTTGCTGCAGAGTGGCGCAGTGCATACTCTCTCTCTCTGTCTGTTCTGCTCTCTTAATGCTCGCTCTCTCAGAGTGCTGCAGTGATTATGTATTTTGGTAGAACCACCCGGAAGTGTAAATGCATTCGGCAGAAGTTAAAAGCCATCATGAGGCAGGAATGAGTACTAGTTGTTTTCTGTGATATTCCAAAATCCAATGAATAATCCCCATTGGCCTTGCGATGCTAACTTCCTGGTCAAACCTTAAAAATATGTCGTCATATGACGTCAGCACCGCTCAGCGTGATGACGGTTTGTAGTCTCATTTAGACCTTTCAGACATTCACAAATTGGGTATTAACTGATGTAATATCATAGCACATACATTAAAACAAAGTCTGGTTCACTACAGACACTGCTTCAGGTCGTACACACCCTCCACTGCTGCTCTCCTCTACACTAACTTCTCCATATTCACACCCTTTGGTTTCCCATTCCACATCACCTCTCATCTTCTAACCCTACAGCTTGTATCCTCCTTTTTCACATTTGTCCTGCACCCCTCTTTCCCCCTTTGGATCCTCTTTCATCTTGTCTACTTAGAGATTTTCTCCTCATTCTGTCCTTGTCATCTTCTCAGCTCCTGTCCTAACTCCTCCTCTGCTCCTCTTCAACTCGCCCTTTCCTACGCCCTGTCTGTCTGTTCTTGGGAGTCAGGGGGCCTGATCATTTATTCCGGGAAATGACTCAGACCTACTAATTGACCTAACAGAAGTTATTGAGTCTATGTAAGTTTACTGCTTGGCTCTGTTCCACCAACGTCAGCAAGATCTCACCTCTATTAATTCCTGAAGAACCAGGTTCAATTAACTGATGTTTCAATTCAGACAACTCTCTTAAATCTGTCTAAGCGATCCCGAAAGATTTTGATATCAGTAAATGAGGTTTACGCCTGCCTATATGCCGTGAGCTGATTATCGAGCCTTCATTGTAACAGTCACGGGTGTACTGTGTGTTTGCGTGTGGGGAGTGTTGCAGTAGAACATTCGACTGTAGCGCCCCTGGTGCTCGCGCTTTTGTGCGTGCTCTATAGTGCCCGTAATAGTGTTCACTGGATTCCAGCACCTCAGCACCCCCACTCAAAATACCTTCCCGCACCTCTGCCTCCAAGCATTCTGAACAACGACTTGGTGTCACAGGCACTGGGGTTTCAGTTTGCACAGTGAGGCACATACTGAACACTGAAGGGCTCCATGCCCAGACTCCAAGACATACACCACTACTGACCCAAAAGCACAAGAAAAGTCGGCTCCAATATGCTCAAAACCATAGAAATATTCAGTGAAGCATGGCGGTGGCTCAGTGATGCTCTAGGGCTGCTTTGCTGCCTCTGGCCCTGGAAACCTGCAGCATGTGGAGGGCACAATGGATTCAGTCAAGTATCAGGAAATCTTCGAAAAAACGTCATGCCGTCTGTGAGGAAGCTGAAGCTTGGATATTCCAACAGGACAATGATCCCAAGCATACCTCAGAGTCCTCCAAGGCTTGGTTTCAGAAGAAGAAATTGAAGATTCTAGAGTGGCCTTCACAGTCATCTGACTTGAAGCCCATAGAAAATCTATGGTGGGATTAGAAAAAGTCGGATGCAAAACGCACAACAAATAATATTGCTGCTGCTATGGCACAGTGGGATAGTGCGCTCAACTTTGGATCAGGGGAGAGCAAGTTCAAGTACCACTGCAGTCAGCATGTTGTTGTGTTCCAGATGCACCAGTGATTCAAATCAATGTAGCTTGTTTGGGTTTCGTTGACAACAGTTCCAATTTGCTAAATACACATTTTATTATAATGAAAACAGAATATAATATAATTTGAATTCAAGCCTGATGTTGCCATCCTCTCGTCATTTTATTCTGGTTCCTCCTCACGCTCTTCTCATTTTCTACCCACATGACTTTCCTTTTATGAATTCCTACTCCACCACTCACTCATTCCTCTTCCCATTTAAAACTCCTAATGTTCCCGCTTGTCTTTCACACCCAGTTATTCTGTACAGAAGTCCCTTCTGCAACTTCTCTTTTTCCCTCTCTTCAGAGAGACGCTCTCATGTTTTCTGGGGCCGGTACAGACAAAGGGAGCAGACTGCAGGACTCTGTTCTGCACACGTCACTCCCAATGTGAGACAGGACCGATCTGCACACGTCACTCTCAGTGTGAAACAGGATCTGCAGTCCCACCACTGCTGACGTACAATAACTAATCATGCACCTTAATGGTGATATGAAGAAAATCACACATCACAATATCTCTCTCCAAGCCAGAGTCCTGCATCGGGTCGGGTATCCGCGGGTACCCGACGGGTGACCCGCAAAAAATGTGATTTGCGGGTGGTATTTTTTCAAACGCTTTTTTCCGGGTTCGGTTCTGGGTAAAACAAAGATGATGCGGGTCCGGTTGCGGGTGTTGCATAATAAATATAAATAATAATAATAATTTTGTTTAATGTTTAAATCCTCAGACCTCTCCCCCGCGGGACCGAGCATAATCATAACCTCTGCAGCGCATCAATCTGCTGCTGAGCGCGCAACATTCTGAATGGCTGAGGTGAAGCTCTCTAGCGGAGAATACAGCATTTTCAATAACTCTTCCTCAAGAGCGAAATCCAACGTCTGGGAGGCTTTTGGTGTCATCCTAGATGGAGAAAATAACCAACATCCCACACTTTTTGAGCCAAATATGCAACTGCGTGTGTTAATAATTGCACGTTTTCACTGCTCATATATATGCGGGTTCGGGTCGGGCTGCGGATCTTGTGCCGGCGGGTCGGGTCGGGTTGCGGAACTATTTGGTTATATGTGCGGGTAGCGGGGCGGGTTCGGTATTGCACGTCGCGGGTGCGGGGCGGGAGCGGGTCTTAAAAATCAGACCCGTGCAGGACTCTGCCTTCAAGTCATGATTTGAAAACGTAGCATTTCGCCACATGCTAATGTGGCGAAATGCTAATGCTAAGAATTTTCAGAATAAAAGTGTTAAGTTAAGTGTGAACTTCCGGTTTTTCAGAATAAAACTGATTTAAATTAAATAGTATATTTAATTCAAATTACGCCATATCAACATTGATTTTAATTTCCAACACACTAACGGTTTATGAAAATAAAACCAATTGAACTGTACTGAAATAATGACAAGTTTTATAATTGTCTTGGGCTCCTGCTGTGTTTTTAAAGCCTTTGTAAATTATCCATGCTATTGTCTATTTAGCTAACGTCAAAGTATATGTGAAATCAACCCCTCAATAAGATGTGTGTATATTACAATTATTAATGTCATATTTCAAGATGATTAGTTAGATATTACAATATGGTTGGTTGAGC
>NW_011345748.1:0-5568 GCF_000735185.1 Notothenia coriiceps | reverse complement strand
ATAGAAGGGGGAGGGGAGTTTGTGTGTCCACCCTGGCCAAACTTCGCAAAAAAGCCCACATTCTCCTTGATCTTAAGCAGCTTGTGTCGGTTGTATAGTAACAGAGAGTCTATGGTCCTTGTCACTGAGCAAAACAGACAAAGAACAAACACTAGTACTAAAGCAGAGAGGCGTGGACGGCCTGCCAGGCAACCCGGCGCCATCTTATATCTCCCAATAATGTAATAAATATTGATCAATGCTTCAGGCGACTCGCCGGCTGTGACTTGTATGCAGATGGTAGTCAACTACATTACAGCAGCATTACACCTCTCTGCAGCTCATAATATCGCTTTAATTTACATGTGGCTTCGCAGTATGTGAACTGCTCCCAGGTCTGTGGCTGACAGGCCGACACACAACCCCGACGCTCAGAGGGGAGCGGCTGTAAAGTCAAATGAAGCGCGGGCATAAAGACAGGGATCTCATCCTGTTAACCTGCAGCTGAGGTGCAGCACCCTGCAGCCTCCTCCTGAGGGCCGAGGAGAAGTCTTCCGGCTGCTCATCGGAGGGGGGGGGGCGGGGGAATAATATGATGGATTATACAAGTATATAGCCCACAGGAAGAGTTGAACTGTTACCAAGCTCATTGTCCCGTCATCTTTCACAGTCAGGATGCAAAAAAGCTTTATCCCATCTCTATTGCTTGTTAAAATTAAACCAATTATGGTTTGATTTATGAGGCTGTCACTTGTTTAAAATAACTGCTGAAAACCTGGGAAACAATGTTTTTGTCCTGACAGAAGGAGCCACAGTTTGAGTTTGATAGGAGCGTAAATAACAGAACTGAACAGTGACAGTGTGGTAAATGAAAAACACTTAAAGGTGGGGTATGTAATTTATTTCAGAAACACTTTTTGTTATATTCCATGGAATGTTCTTAACATCCCGATAGCAATGAATATATTAAATGCTTTGACAATAAATACATAAAAAATGTCATCTGTGGAAGCCGTAGTACTGTAAAAAGCACGACCAATCATCTGAGCCGGCCCGGCTAAAACAACTGGATGGCCTACCTGCCTGTCAGCCTTCCATCTGTGCACAAACTTATCTCGTGCCCTCATTGGCCATGTGCGCGTTCATGTGTGTTGGAGGAGGAGGGGCTCTGTAAGGAAGTCTGAAGGAAGAGGCAGATTTTTTTCGGCTGTGTAGTTTCAAATTCTGGTTTCTCGTTAGAAAGAAGTATATTAAATGGTATCCAGCGGGTGAATGCACTGAGAAGATGCATTCATATAAACCACATCTCCATAATCCAGCACAGACAGAAAGGTTGCAGACACTAGTCTCTTTTTGGCCTCATATGAAAAACAGGACTTATTTCTAAAGAAAAAACAATTGTATTCTTAGTTTTTTCAAAGGTCCCACAATGTGTGGTTTAAAAGAAAGCGAATTGTCAATTATAATTCCAAGATACTCATAATGCGACACAGATTCAATCTCCGACCCCTGCAAGGTGGTGATAAGATGGAGGTTCAAGACCTTGGCTTTTGCTTTCGAGAACATCATTAGCTTTGTCTTGTCAAGTTTCAAATCACACATGTTTGATTGTACAATGTTAAAAGCATTCTGGAGCTGACAAAGAGCCTGCTTCGGGGTGGACGCAGAACAGTAAATTACTGTATCATCAGCATGAAAATGCAAATTGGCATTTAAAACATTGTTATTAAGAATGTTCATATATATAATAAATAACAGTGGTCGTAAAACAGATCCCTGTGGCACACCCTTGAATATCTGAAGAGATGTTGAAGTTAAGCCTTCTGCCCGCACACACATGATAAATAGTTCTCGAACCAACAGACAGCCTGATCTGAAAGACCGATACCAACGAGTCTTTGTAACAGTAAGGCATGATCCACTGTATCAAAAGCCAATAAGCCAATAAAAGATGCTGCGCAATGCTCTCTTTTGTCTAAGAAATTAATAAAATAATGTACTACTTTTAAGGCAGCTGTTGTACTGTGTTTTTTCCAAAAACCAGATTGAAAGTCATTTAAAATATTAATTGTTGATAAAAACTCCTTAATTTGTAGATTTACCAGTGATTCCAGTGCTTTATTTAGAACACATAATTTGGAGATGGGTCTGTAGTTGTTTAGGAGAGTGAGGTCACCCCCTTTTAACAGTGGGAGAACAAAAGCAGATTTCCGAATAAGGGGAATTTCGTTTGTCTCCAAGGACAGGACAGATAACAAACAACAACCACAAAACATACAAAAATAAATAAAAATGCATAAAGCATATTTGTCCAGTCATATGTTGATAAGACAATTAAAAACTTGAAAAATATCCCTCTAAGGTACATTTAGAACAGATAAAAAATGTGCGATTAATTTGCGATTAATCGCGATTAACTATGGACAATCATGCGATTAATCGCGATTAAATATTTTAATCGACTGACAGCCCTATCTTTTATACATAAATATGTGTCTCCGGTGCGTCCGGGAACTCACGCAGCGTCAGAAAATAAAACCCTTTCTCTTTTCCTCCGTACCCACATCTTTTAAAAACGGGGGTACAGCGAGCGGATACAGAATTTGCTGCCGATATGTCGTCAAATCGGCAGCAGGCCCACAGAAAGTTGCTATCAGAAACAATGCCTGACGGGTTTTGGACGTAATATGGTCTGTGTTTACATTAGCAAGCATCGCTAACACTCAGAGCTAACCTGTAGCTACTGGAGAGAATATGTGTTTAAAAAGCAGGAAATAAAAAAAGGAACTCACCTTGTGATAAACCCGCAAGAGAAAAAGCATTTGAGCTCCATACTGTTTCAGAGATAATCTTTGATGTGGTTTAGAACAGGATGGCGTTTTATCAAAGCAGAATTTAACTTTATCTCCGGTAGAATTCTGATNGTAAAGGTCATGGAGAAGTCATTGGTGAAAAAGTGTATGAACCCTGTTTAGAACAGGATGGCGTTTTATCACAGCAGAATTTAACTTTATCTCCGGTAGAATTCTGATCAGGCATTAGCTCCGCCTCCTCCTCCTCCTCTTTTTTTTTTTTTTTTAAAGCTAAGGACCCAACATCTGCGTTTCTCTAACAGGGCTGCAAAAGAGGGGTATGAGCAGTATGAGTCATGGCTACAATGGGTGAACTGTTTGGTATTTGAAGCAAAAGACTTCACAGACATGTTTTGTATAGGTATATAATAATATATTTTTCAAATATAGCATAATAGGTCCACTTTAAATTGGGTGATAAACCCTTTAAAGTCTGAACTTCTGCAACATCTCCATCAAATAGTAAGTGGGGCTTTTTTTGTTTGACAATTTCTGAAAATTATCCGTCACTGATATTCAGAGCTACAGTCAGTTAAAAAGCCTTTTAAATTTAGCACAGCATTCAATAGTTTAAGAAATGTCACCACAGTGAGTCTGACAGGTGCAGTGATTGAGTCACACCGTGTGGAAACTACTTTCTGATTGATTGATTTGGATTAGAACAATTGCCCGCTTGTAGATAATATCATAATTTTAGCTGCCTCACACTACCATTGATTCAGCCGCTCATTGCTATGCAGAGGCTGGTGGAGTCAGGAAGTTTACAGCGAGGAGAGTGTATGAAGGATGATGCACAAACTTTGCACTGAAGGCTGCAGTGAAGCTAAAAAGACTAATCTGTCTTGCCATGCATGAAAAACACCATTAATTCTGTTCAAGGCAACATCTTATAAATGTGTTACTTTACAGAACTGGCGAGTCAACACGTTTCTGGTTACAAATCGCAGAGTGGCTTTTTTATGACCTTTGAGAGAAAACACTGAAATCAACCTGATGGAATATTCGTCAGTGATTTGGTTGATTAAGGGCTGTGGAGCAGCCACAGTCAATGCATCTAAATTGAAAATGAATCCCTAAGTTTAAAATAGATGTTAGTGTCAAGTGTCTGGTGCAGTAATAATAATAATAATAATAATAAATGGAATTTATAAAGCGCCTTTCACGGGACCCAAGGTCGCTGTACATGATGGACAGACAAAACAAAGCAGACAATGAGGAGTGAACAAAACAAGAAGAAAAAAAGAAAGATAAAGGAAGCCAGGGGACCAGGAAAGAACTAGGGTCCGAAGGCCATGGTGAACAGGTGCAGTAGATGCAGCTTCTCAATCAGAGGGAGAAGGGAAAGGTTATTTAAAAGAGCATCTTGAGTAAAAGGCTGCCACCAACTGTACACATTTCATCCTTCTCTCCTGTGTTGGAAGAAGTGTTCAGAGAAGTAAAAGTTCTAATTTCAAAATGTTACTTCGGAAAAAGTACAAAAGTATCTGCATCAAAATATAGTGAAAGTACAAAAAGTAAAAGAACAAATTCTGTTCAATGTCCCATTTACAGAATAATATAAAGTAGTACAAAAGTAACAAAGCAAAAGTACTCGTTGTGCAGAATGGATGTTTACACAGTATTATATAATGACGTTTATTATATTTTCATATTTCAAGGGCATGAGTATGTTAGTTTGTCAATGTGGAACAATTTAGAAACTTGAAATACTGTGTAGTTTAGAAGTACTGTACTGCATTATACCCAGTACGTAACTACTTTTTCCGGGTAAAAAGTAGTGTAACGCGCTACTACGGAAAATTTGGTAACGTAACGTAGTTTCTTCTTCAATTCGCCGCACTGCCTACTCAGCTGCGTGCTTACACAGGCACGAGCTCTCATTCCACACTGTACGTGATAGAGGCTGGACGCTGGTGGTGGCATGAAGACTGAAGAGCAGTGATGGCAAGCGAGAAGCAGGCGCAGCCAACGCTAACATTCGAGGGATGGAGGTATTCCCATTACTTCGAACTTGTTGAAACTAAGGGGAAAAATGTGAGTGTAAGGTGTACGTTGTGCCCTGGCCAGAAACTTTTGTCCACTGCCGTTAACTCAACTGCCAACCTCACCAAGCATTTTAAAGGAAAACATGCTAGCATGAAGCTAGTAGCTCAAGATCCCCGGGGAAATGATGATATTATCATACCGTGAAGAAGGGCCAGCATATTCAGTGAACATAGCCTTTTAATTCGGAGGCCAGTCCGGCTTTAAGTTGTTCTTGATTTTATTTTGGCTAAAATGTCTTTGCTTCCAAGCTGTATTATACCATTTTATTTTTATTTACACAAGCCATTGATATCAAGACATTTTGAAGTTATTATTTTTCTGTTGGATTTACATGAGGCATGTTTTATTTTGAGACACATGAGCCATTTTGAGGTTTTCATCATGTTGTTCCTAAGGAGCCTATTGATATGATTTGCACTAGCTTTGCACCTATTTTGGGGCTAGCCTGTTTAATGATTATGATTTTATATTGATATTGTTTGATATTATTGTTTAGTGGTGGTGTTGACGCTTATAGCCCAATGTTTTGCTAAGTGCTCTGTGGCATTTTTTTTATAATAAAGAGCACAAAAGAAATATCTGTTATGTCCTCCATGGTAGAACTTTATGTAAGCCTAAACATTTAGGAACAGAGATGGGGTTCTGCCCAAAGTCGAGCAACATAAAAGTAACGTAAAAGTAACGAGTAACG
>NW_011345747.1:0-2923 GCF_000735185.1 Notothenia coriiceps | reverse complement strand
TATGTGTGTGTGTGTGTGTGTGTGTGTGTGTGTGTGTGTGTGTGTGTGTGTGTGTGTGTGTGTGTGTGTGTGTGTGTGTGTGTGTGTGTGTGTGTGTGTGTGTGTGTGTTCTGCAGAAAGAAGATTGCACTTCCACTGAGTGGTGGTAATTGTATTATCCAAATCTACGCATGAGAAATTCTGGTGGGTGTTTTTTGCATTAATGTAAGTCACAGATTTATAAACTGTCTGCAGCTGTGTTTTGTTCATGTTAAATATAACAGAGAGTGTGTTACCACTGATTAGATCAATAAACAGTCTTTCAACTCAGCTCACAGCTTTGACGCAGCGTCAACACGGCGGCGTGCGTTGAAGCTTGCCGGTGGGCGTGTCTGAGACTCGACCAACAACCAATCACCTGAATCTCCCGCCCCGGACACACAAGCACGCGGTTTGATTGGCTAGAGCTTGTACTGGCATATGATTCGATTGGCTGACGCTTCCGTCGAAGCTTCAAAAGTTGAACATTGCTCAACTTTTGAAGCGAGCAACTGTGTGGACGGGCCGTTATAGTTAACGTGTTTGTATAAATTACATTATGGGTAAACAATACTTGTTTTGATTGCAATTAAAAGCCGTTTTTATCCAATATTTCCAAAAAAAAGTAGCTTACGTTAAGACATTTGTTCTTAATAGTGTTAGCTTTAAAAATCTAAATGTGTCCATAAAGTGAATTATGGGTAAAAAATACTTGATTTATTTTTAAATAAAAGCAGTTTCTGACAATATTTCTCAAGGAAAAATATATATAAATGATGTCCTATTAATAGAGCAAACTCTTGTGGTGAGACAAGCCACCAATGTTGATTTAATTGCAATTAAAAAGCCTTTTTTTTTTTTAAACCAAACAAAAGCAAGTTATTCCCACATTTTGTGTTACCAGTGTCAGCTCTAAAAACAAAACGTGTCCATAAAGTGAATTATGTGTAACAAATACTTTAATTTTGCAATTAAAAGCAGTTTTTTTCAAATATTTCTGACAAAAAGGTTGCCTAATATGGGACCTGAAGCAGTGATACCCACATAAGTGATACCCACATTGAGACAGTTTGTGTTACCTGTATTAGCTTTTAGAATCAAAACGTGGGCTTAAAGTGAATTATGGGTACAAATACTTGATTTAATTGCATTTAAAAGCAGTTTCTTTTTACAATTTTCCTTCAGAAAGTAGCTGAATTACATCCTATAAACACAGCCACATTGGAGCCAACATTGGAGCCAACATCCAGCATGATGACCATCAACTCATCACAGACGAACTGTATAGATTGTGGATGATATTGAGCTACCTCTGTCTTATCTGTAATGCCACATGTGTGAGTTTACGGTAGTATTCACCGGGCTCTCTTACCGGTAGTCGCCCCGCCGTCTCTCCGGTCCCTCCCGCGGGTGATTTGAGTTTTTCTGTCCCGGTGATGCGGTCCGTTCCTCCGCCGGTGCTACGCCGGTCCTCCGCCTCACACCGGACTGCAGGAGCGGCTCTGAGCGCCTCTTGGATCCGAGAAAAGGTGAATCATTCCGGGGAGACGGCACCGGAAAAAGAGGAGGGCAGCCTTCAAAATAAAATAATAAAAGCTGGACACAAATTGCTTTGCTGTGTGTGTGTGTGTGTGTGTGTGTGTGTGTGTGTGTGTGTGTGTGTGTGTGTGTGTGTGTGTGTGTGTGTGTGTGTGTGTGTGTGTGTTTGTGTGTGTGTGTGTGTGTGTCTATCTGCCTCCAGTGAGTGTGTGTGTTTGTGTGTGTGTGTGTGTGTGTGTGTGTGTGTGTGTGTGTGTGTGTGTGTGTGTGTGTGTGTGTGTGTTCAGTCTTTCAAGTCACTCACATTTAGACATTTTTCTTGCTTTTATAGTCAACGTTGTGTGTGTATAAAGTGCATTATGGGTAAACAATACTTGATTTAATTGCAATTAAAAGCAGTTGTTATCCAATATTTCTAATAAAAAGTAGCTTAATAATATATAAATACAACTTGAACCAAAAGACACAAGTTATACCTCCATTAAGACATTTGTTCGAACATATAATCACTCACCTGCGTCTTATTTTGAAGGCCCAGACCGGAAAGTCTGTTTCTTCGCATGGAGAGCTTGATGTTAGTGTAGCCCCGCCCCCCTCACATAAAGACGGCCTTGTCAGTGGGGTTTTCACCGTTAGAGGAAACACTACTGCCTTTCATTTCTAAAGTCCAACTGACTCCAATTAAAGTGCAACATGAATATAGAAACTGCACTGGCAGCTGCTTCAGAAATAAATCACATTTTATTTCATCTCTGAAGGATGGATCAGACCACGTGCGTTTCTGCCGAGGGCTCATTATGAGGAGACTCGTGATTTAATTTCATGATTACATTCACACATTGGAGGAGAAATGAGCGGAAGGAGAATTAGGAGAAGATGGAGGAGGAGGAGATCGAGGGAAATTAGCTCTTTTATTTTAACAGTTTCATGTTTGAACGAGGTCTAACAAGACTCCTGAATAAAGGGTTATAATAAAACGATATATTCTTTAAATGTGTTTTAACCTGTACATGTAAAGTGCTTTATGAGTACCATGAGAAGTGCTGTTGTATTGTTATTGTTATTATTATTTTTTATTATTATAATTTGTTTTATTTACCCTTCTTTGAATTATAGCTTGTTCTGATAAGTGCAAACTGTCCTAAGTAAAGGTAAAATTGTGAAAAAACAAACCCCGTATTCTCATATATGACTAAACACTGCCACCACGTGGTACAATATGGAACTGCAACTCCCACAAAAAGTGCACAAGATGGATGGATAGATGGATAGATAGATAGATAGATAGATAGATAGATAGATAGATAGATAGATGGATAGATAGATAGATAGATAGATAGATAGATAGATAGATAGATAGATATTG
>NW_011345746.1:4404-4856 GCF_000735185.1 Notothenia coriiceps | reverse complement strand
AACAACAAAAAAAACAGTTTAAAATGGGAGTGATTAGTAAAATATGCATAAATAAAAAGAAAGAATGCTAACTAGGTAACATAAGATAAGAATAAACAAGTTTAAATGATTTGTTATTGGTTTTGATCATATTCTAAAGATGTTTGGATTATTGAAAAGTATACAGCTCCCTTTCAGTGTGTTGAGAGATGTATCCATAAATTCTTTTTTTGCTCAAAGTGCACCAGATTGAGGTATTTCACTTCAACATTAAAAAAAAAATGTATTTTGTTCCCTGAATACCAGATACATGGAATTAGCTACATTCTAGCATGTTGTAAATAGTACCACTGCATTCCTCATCCTTGAAAATGTAGGATTAGCCACCATGTCAAGATCCTAGGTGGTCTTGAGATCCTAAACTACTGGTAAAATAACAACCAATGGCGGCCATTTTCAAAAATACGAGATGG
>NW_011345746.1:0-2466 GCF_000735185.1 Notothenia coriiceps | reverse complement strand
ACCTCTTTTCACCCTCTGTCTGAAACCAGAGCCCAGTCTGCTCTGATTGGTTAGCTGGCCGGCTCTGTTGTGATTGGTCAACTGCTTAGAGATGTCCCGCCCCTTAGCCTATCACGTACAATGTGTTACAGCGCCAATAGAAGCGCCTACTGTATGTTCCTGAAGTAAACAAAGGAGTCCAATGGAGGTGTTTTGGGCGGTGTAAATATCTGGAGGGATTTTCACAAAAACCTATAACACACGAAAGGAAAGGGAAAACCAAAAAAACATAATAAAGCCTCTTTAAAAATGTCTACCGAGTTAGACGAACTCTCTACTCAGCCTGGAGACATACATTTGTGAAAGGCAGGTATTGACTTATTGTGTTCTGTTTGTGCTCCTCCTTCTATCTGACTCAAAGGAATCTGCTGAGTAACTTTGTTTGGGATGAGGTTACAGCAAACTGTAAATTCTCCCACGCACTGGAGAACCATCCAGAATAAACACGGCAGAGATGGAGGGAATAATGAAGCCTCTTATCTCTGCATCTCAAACAACAATCTCTTCTTCTTCCTCCTCTCGCCTTATCCTGATATCTTTACTCTCCCCTTTCTTTCTCTTTCCTTTTCTCTTTCCCTTTCTCTCCATCAATCCATCCTCCCCACCTATCCACAGTTGTTGCCTTGGTAACAATACAAAGAGATTTTATTCGCAGCTCTGTCACCGTGGCAACGCTTGGCTTTCCTCCAGGCCGTTGTTGGCAGCCCTCCGGTCCGCTGCAGCCGGCTCGAACTGACCGCCGTCGGATCGAGACGGTCCGTTTACTGGAAACTGCTCAAGTGCTGCTGTGTGCTCAGGAGGAGACGCTCAAGAAGAAGGAGGTGGAGGTGGAACTGCTGGAGATTCAGTGTTTTGATTGTGGCTGTGGTTTGATTGTCAAAGCATTCAAGATCCAAAGATTCAAAGGCTTTATTGTCTCATGCAAAACAATAAAATCCAGGCTCCTCTGACATAGCAACATACTGTGAAAAAAGACAGAATTGTTGGTTTAAAGGGGCCCATACTAATCTCCAGGGTGATATTTGTCTTTCGTGTCTCTACTTGGACATGTCTCCATGCTTTAATGTTCAAAAAGTTTTTTATTTTTCTCATACTGCCTGTGCTGCAGCACCTCTTTTCACCCTCTGTCTGAAACCAGAGCCCAGTCTGCTCTGATTGGTTACCTGACCGGCTCTGTTGTGATTGGGCAACCGCTTAGAGATGTCACGTACAATGTGTGGGTGCGCTAGCCAATAGAAGCGCAAGTGTTACGTTGTGATATCATTATGTTAAGGAAGTAAACAAAGGAGTCCAATGGAGGCATTTCAGGCAGGGGGGAGTGCGTGGGAGATAAACTCTGGGAACAATTTGGAATTGTAGCCTGTGCAGACCATTTAAATGCACAAAAACCTATATAATACACTACAGGAAAGAGAAAAGTCTCCAAAAAAGCCCGTGTGAGGTAGGCAGAATGTTTGGCGTCAGTGGGCGGAATTTTGACAGTAACCTGTTAACATATTGTAATTTAAGTCGTGTGAGAGAAAACCAGACTTCTCAGGACAGAGGAGGGAGAGAGGAGAGCTGCAGGATGACGGCTGTATTCTGAAATTGTTGGCAGATTTTCTTCTTTTTTTTCCAGAAATCTGCTAAACCCAGCTTTAAAGAGTATTGGATAAGCAGGTCGGAGAAATAAGCCATGTTGCGCTTTGTGGACTTTTTCAATCATAAAACTTCATTCATAACCCTAATCCTTCCAATTCCAAGTAGCTACATACATGTATAGTCTAGCAGATATGTGAAAGAATTGTGCTTTTGATGATAAAAACATGAACTTTGGCACACTGTTAGAGCATGCCCTGAGGAAGATTTTTGGCTATGGCCCATCTCGTATTTTTGAAAATGGCCGCCATTGGTTGTTATTTTACCAGTAGTTTAGGATCTCTAGACCACCTAGGATCTTGACATGGTGGCTAATCCTACATTTTCAAGGATGAGGAATGCAGTGGTACTATTTACAACATGCTAGAATGTAGCTAATTCCATGTATCTGGTATTCAGGGAACAAAATACTTTTTTTTTTTAATGTTGAAGTGAAATACCTCAATCTGGTGCACTTTGAGCAAAAAAGAATTTATGGATACATCTCTCAACACACTGAAAGGGAGCTGTATACTTTCAATAATCCAAACATCTTTAGAATATGATCAAAACCAATAACAAATCATTTAAACTTGTTTATTCTTATCTTATGTTACCTAGTTAGCATTCTTTCTTTTTATTTATGCATATTTTACCAATCACTCCCCTTTTAAACTTTTTTATTTTTTTTTACTGTNCCAGCTAACCAATCAGAGCAGACTGGGCTCTGGTTTCAGACAGAGGGTGAAAAGACCTCTTTTCACCCTCTGTCTGAAACCAGAGCCCAGTCTGCTCTGATTGGTTAGCTGG
>NW_011345745.1:0-2796 GCF_000735185.1 Notothenia coriiceps | reverse complement strand
TAACAAAGGCTACCATCAGTAACACACTACGCCGCCAGGGACTCAAATCCTGCAGTGCCAGACGTGTCCCCCTGCTTAAGCCAGTACATGTCCAGGCCCGTCTGAAGTTTGCTAGAGAGCATTTAGATGATCCAGAAGAGGATTGGGAGAATGTCATATGGTCAGATGAAACCAAAATAGAACTTTTTGGTAAAAACTCAACTAGACGTGTTTGGAGGAGAAAGAATGCTGAGTTGCATCCAAAGAACACCATACCTACTGTGAAACATGGGGGTGGAAACATCATGCTTTGGGGCTGTTTTTCTGCAAAGGGACCAGGATGACTGATCCGTGTAAAGGAAAGAATGAATGGGGCCATGTATTGTGAGATTTTGAGTGACAACCTCCTTCCATCAGCAAGGGCATTGAAGATGAAACGTGGCTGGGTCTTTCAGCATGACAATGATCCCAAACACACCGCCCGGGCAACGAAGGAGTGGCTTCGTAAGAAGCATTTCAAGGTCCTGGAGTGGCCTAGCCAGTCTCCAGATCTCAACCCCATAGAAAATCTTTGGAGGGAGTTGAAAGTCCGTGTTGCCCAGCGACAGCCCCAAAACATCACTGCTCTAGAGGAGATCTGCATGGAGGAATGGGCCAAATACCAGCAACAGTGTGTGAAAACCTTGTGAAGACTTACAGAAAACGTTTGACCTCTGTCATTGCCAACAAAGGGTATATAACAAAGTATTGAGATGAACTTTTGTTATTGACCAAATACTTATTTTCCACCATCATTTGCAAATAAATTCTTTAAAAATCTTGTGATTTTCTGGATTTCTTTTTCTCATTTTGTCTCTCATAGTTAAGGTTTACCTAGGATGAAAATCACAGGCCTCTCTCATCTTTTTAAGTGGGAGAACTTGCACAATTGGTGGCTAACTAAATACTTTTTTGCTCCACTGTAGTTAGCCACCTGTTACTAATATTTCAACTCAAGCATGATTACATCACACACACAAACACATACATTCTTCAATACTGGCGTCCAATCAAACACTAATAAACTCCACCGCTCTTCCAACAGGCCCGACTGGTCCGACTTGTTGGATGTGTTCTGGATTGGTTAAATGCCTAATTGGTTAATTGCGGAGGGATTATGCTCAGATGACTGGGAATCAATTGACCGGGTGCTCACATTAGCACATCTGATTGACAGAAGAGGGGGAAATGATCTCATAGGCTGCGGAGCAAATCAGAAACGACGATTAACCAATCAGAGCAGTTGTCATCAATTGATCTAACGGGCCCGGAGGTGCGCGCTGTAGCTTATGACAGTAATCGTCAAATAAATGTTATTAATGGAACGCGTTGATGTGCTGCGGATTGGTATCGAGTATGTCTTAATGTTTTGATGTATGCATTGATTTGGAAGTGCTGCTGGGAAATAAGGCTCTTGGTAATGTATTCAAAGAGAAACGGAAATGGGCACAGTTTGCGTGACAAGCTGACTGCAAGCTCACGGCTTATTGCATGTGACACACCTTGCTGTCCATCGATGCCCCGTCTATTCCCCATGGAGTGCTGAGGGAGTCTGTGCCCTGCTCAAGGGCATCTCAGCTCCACCTGTTCAGAGAGGGAAACTGTTTTACTTTCCACCTAAAGATCTAACTGATTCCCTCCATACAGTGATTTGAGAGTATGGTTCTCTATTTACAAACTTTATAATAATTAGAGATCAATTCACACCGTGATTTTTCTGTTCAATTCCTGTTTCTGAAGGTAACACTAGTGTTAGAATATTTTTACATTTAATTTCTTTTGGATAACTCCATTGTTACATAAAAAAGTGACAGTTTAATCTAAAAAAGATAGACATAATCATTTCCAAAATTCATAACATGTTTCATAATGAAATCTTCTGTATAAACCCATATTTGTTGGTGGTTACCCTTTGGCGTTTTCACTGTGGTCAAACAGTGTTTTCGAAAAGCCACTTAAATATAGCATCAGTACAAACTTCTAATTTAAAAAGAAAAAAGGCTTTGGGTGAACCCTTACCTTAGAAGGAACTTCTAAAAGAGCTGCAAATAAAAGCTGTCTGTAGTGGGCAGCTGTTTTCTCACGTGTGTTTATAATGTATGTGCCAACATGTAACATGTCTTATATTTCTCTACACACCTGATGCCCTAGAGATGTGTGGGTGTAGGTGCTCAAAGAGGTTTAGGTTCACAGGTGTATGGTCGAAGATCAAACATGGAGCTAATAGTTGTGGCTGCCAAACAGCTGGCTCCAGATGTGGTCCGATAACACCATGACAGACAGACTAATGGGCAGACAGAAAGAAATATAGATGGATAGCAGCATTTGCTTTAGTCAGTACAGTGGTAGAGATAAAGGGGCATTGCGACCCATTGTATTGTAAAGATGATTCTTCCATAACATTACTGAGTGTTTTAATTGCCCAACCACTTGATGCCCAATCACAATCTTACTCACTAACAGTAACCTCACTGTTGAATGTGCATAATATTCTAGAAAGTATTGGTTTTGAACCCAACCTAGGTTTTCTTTGCAGAATTCAATATTCCTTTTCTTTTGTGGTGATGGAAATCACTTGTTTTCTGTCCTTATGGCTCTGGAGGAGCTTTGTTAAGTGAATGTATTATAGTGATGTCACTATTTTACAGAAGCAAACAAAGGAGTCCTATGGAGGTTTCAGGTTGTGTGTGGAAGAGAAACTCCCGCCTTTGCAGACCATTTACATGCACACAAACCTATATAACACACTACAGGAAAGGGAAAACCCCCAAAAGCCTA
>NW_011345744.1:0-1976 GCF_000735185.1 Notothenia coriiceps | reverse complement strand
GCACAGAGGTAAAAAGGGAGGGGTGCATGCTGAAAATAAAGATGACATGTCCTTATTCCAATTCCATACAATGAACTCCTTTCCATGCGATGGATCTCTGGATGTGTTTGTACTGTACATCCTGCACCACCCTGGGAACATGTGGCACACGTTAGCTCCACAACACCTCTAGTCTTTATTAAAACCTTTTTAAAACAGCTTTTATAATAGTACTATATTCTGCTCATTCCTATAAAAAAAAAACGTACTCTTCTCTCCGTGTTTTGTGTACTCCATTTACCGTAATTTTCGGACTATAAGCCGCGCCTTTTTCCCTATTTTTCGACGCTGCGGCTTATATAACGGTGCGGCTAATCTATGGATTTTTACAACTAACGGCCAACACCTTTAACTCTATGGGCTCTATGGCCGGTCCGCGGACCCCCACCTTTAAGCGGCGGGTTCCAGCAGGAAAAGCTGGAGGCCGGAAAAGAGTGAGACAGGTAGCGCGCAAAAGTAAAAGTGGAACCGAGAGTGGTATGCCGCTGCTGCGGCTTATATTCAGGTGCGGCTTATAGTCCGAAAATTACGGTACACAAAAGCTCATTTGTCGTATGTGTAAACCTACTTGGTAATAACACGGATTCAGATTTAACTTTAGAACATATCATCACATTTTAAAGTTTGCTTAAAACCATGTGTAAGATCAAACATATTTGCTAAGAGCTCATTTTTTCAAACAATACCTAATATGGAACAGAGCTCAAGTTGTAGACTGATGGAGGCCCTCAGCTAACCCACTGAAACCATGGCAAAACCATGCATCCTGTTCTGCATCCAGCATGACAAGGCAATAAAGTGCCCAAAAAACATTTGACTGATGTTATACAATACAAATCAAATATCACAAAACATTGAGTAGCTGTTCTGAAGCTGTCAGTCATCTCCTGATCCTCATCAACAGAGCTTTCCTAGTCGTCGTGGAATTATAACTTCATCTCAAAACTAGCACAACTTTAGGTGTTTATCTTTTTATTGTAGAACTCTGACAACTTCTTATCCATGTCGTCTTTAAAGCTGAGCTAATATTTGAATTGGATTTGATGTTCTGCAGCCTCTTGTGCAGACGCAAAATGCTTTATATAACTTTGTGAAGATTGCACAGCTTTAAGATCATTTTGTCACACTTTAAATAGGTTTTGCAGATATATTTGAGTTTGAATGTGTCAGCATAGATGTTGACTTATTGACATATTTCTTAGGTATAAACATTTGACGTTCAATAGACTGTTCGTATGCTAGACATGTGGACCCACTTCTAGGTTCCTCATGAGAAGTCCTGTCTTAGTAACTAAACTTCTCATTTCTAAGTATTGACATAAATGTTTCTTTTTCTAGGAGACGTGCAGTGTACGTCCTACTTCATAGAACCCTTGCAGTGGATGGAAGCGGCTTTGGTTGGAGTGATGGATGGACAGGTAATGCTACACACACACAAACACACAGTACACACACATGAACTGATTTTAATAAACTAATTTATCAAGTTTCAGTTCTCATCAGAGGAGCTTCATTTGAAAATATTATCTTAATTCTTTAACTTTTAGTTGTTCCTTCATTATAGAACATTGCACAAATCCGCCCAATGCAGTTTTCAGATAACAGAAACATCTGAAATGTTGTATTTGTCCCACAGCAGGGACTTTGCAGTAAAGGGGACAATGCAGATAAAGGCAACATAAAAAGAGTAGTCTAACTTATTAAATAAAGAGATATACAAAATAAAAATATCTAATAAGCACACATCCAAGGTATAAAACACAAGTAGCAGCATCATAAAAGTAAATCAACATAAAAAAGTTGAAGCAGCATCCAGTAGCAAACAGTGAACAGTATGTATTGCACGGTTTTATTTTACAACAGTAATGCGTATGAATGTTTGAGTATTAATTATGAACATCTTTCCATCACTCCATTTCTTCTGAGCTCCTCTCTCT
>NW_011345743.1:0-20053 GCF_000735185.1 Notothenia coriiceps | reverse complement strand
CGTGCAACCGTCAGTAAACATGCAGTATGATGTGCAGCTGCAGCTCTAACCGTGTGTGTCTGTGTTGAAGGAAGCTTTGCACGTCGTGCCTGTGCAGAGGCTCCATGGGTCACCGCCGTGCGTAACGCTGGCTCTCCATGGAAGACTGCTTGGAGAAGCGGCTCATCGCAACCCACACTTCAAGTTAGTGAGTGACCCTTTAAACATGATGAGTATAAACCAGGACGGGATATCCTTACCGGTGCCTTGCTTCGGAGTTCGTCCCGGCCGAGAGAGCCTCGTTGGGGAAAGACAGTGGAGGAGGTAGTGGAGGTGTTGGGATCCCCGCAGCTGGGACCTTCTGGCAGGACTCTGTGGTCACCAGCGGGAATCTCAGCCCGACATGCAGCAACCCGATGGAAGGAGGGGGCTTGCTGTCCACCGGGAAGTCGTGCAAAAGCAGGCCGGTGACGGTGGCCTATGTGGTGAACGGAGAGGCTAGCCAGCAGAATAACGCGGAGAGCATGGCGCTGCAGTGCCTGAAGGACGCCTGCGAGACATCGGGCAGCAGGCTGGAGACTGTCAACTTCGGGAAGCTGGACTTTGGGGAGACCATGGTGCTGGACAGCTTCTACAATGCAGGTGAGTCAGAGCAACATCCAACCCAAAACTTTAGAAAACTGCTCCTGAACGCTGCCTGTTGGGATTTTTATAGAATCATATCAGATCACAGGTTTATTGCCAAGTTTACACATAACAGGAATTGTCCTTGGTGTATGTGAGATGCATACATGAACACAGTTAAATTAAATGAATTGTAAGAAAAACAACCCACAAATAAATATGAAAAACTATACAAAAAAACATCATAACAATAACCTTAAGAAAATTGTTTACATGAAATATGGATACATCAAAAAACTACATTCAGTATACTATGAAAAAATACTCTCAGAATAATACAATTAAATATTGTAACTGTACTAAATGATGTTACTTGTTAGACGCTTTTATCCAAAACGACTCACATACTCAATACTGTGGGCAATCCCCACAGGAGAGATTTGGGGTGAAGTTTCTCAGGGACACAACGACATGCTGACTGCAGTTGGACTTGAACTTGCTACCCCCTGATTTGAAGTTCAGCGCACTATCCACTGAGCCACAGCCTCCCAACTAAAAGTTATGAAAAGTGTTAAGCTGCGCAGTTTGTATACAAATGTGCAGAGGGTTGTGCAGAACTGGCAATACTTAAATGAAATAAATACAAATAAGTTATTGTTTGCGTAGTGTGCATTAGTGTAATAGTGGCTATGGAGTGGCTGTGGCCTTGTTGATGCACAGGAATGTAATCTCTGCTCCCCAATGTAATGATTAAACTAAATGATCAATACCCAGTCACCCGAGAAATACCACTACTTCATGATGGCATGTCACAGGAATGCTAGTCTCAGGGGTCAAAGGTCACCTCTCCCTTGGAAGCTGTTTGCCTGCAGGACAGGTTGCTGTTTGCTCCTTAAACACAACACTTCTCTCTCTGCATGTCAGGGCTTGAGGCTGCATGCTCAGTTATTTCCCCGCTGTACTGAACAAAGCTGGAAGTCATTGAGCAGAAGTGCATCATTGGGGTTTGATTCATTCGCTCCATAAATGTAGGGGGTTGATTGTTATATTTCCCCCCCCATGCATAGTTTCCCTCCCTTCCATTGTGTGCCTCCAGTATTGTGCCAGACTGTCATCATGGGGGAAACCATGAGGCTGGACTTTCCACTGGAAATCTAGGAGCGGAGATGCGAACCTGAACCCTGAAAGCACTTTCCCTTCTTGTTCATGCTGTGTGTGCAGTAGCTGGCTCATAATCCGAGTGGAAACGTTCAGTTGTACAAAAAGTCAGAGGTTGTGGTCAAATAAGAAGCAGCTGTAATGTACAGGGTGTGTTGAAGAGCTGGGAGCAGCAGCGATGTTTGCATTTCACTCCCATATTTGGGATGAAGAGGATCTGTTCATCAGATATTGCACAAATCAAACGACAACAACCCAGATTCCTGCAGCTGCTCCTGAGAAACCACAAAGCCTTTTAAAGGAGAACACAGTAGCAAACGAGCAGAATATAGAATAGAATAGAATATAATCGTTTAATGTCATTATACATGTACAATGAGATAATAATAAATGCTTCTCCCTATCAAGGGTGCCATCAAAACAAAAACATCACAACATAAGACAACAAAATACACACAGCATACATACTTAGGAATAAGGAATAAAGGAATAAGGAATAAAGTGCAGTAATTATTTCCAGGAGTATAAAAATAAAATCTGTAATGTAATAAATAATAATAATAGTATGTATTTATAATAATAATAATAATAATAATAGTAATGATAATATATACGTTTCAAGGATAACACTAGGATGTATCATACTTTGATGTGCCTACTTTACTTACAACTCAAAATGTTTAAAACGATTACTTGAAAAGACCTTATCCTAAGGACAACCATGAATACATATGAGCCATTTTGGTCTCATCTCTAAAGGCATTGGAGCATGTTTTCTACAAGGACAACTATAAGGAATAATACGCTGTGAAAGTGCAGCGTGTACAAGTTAGAACATAGTGGCAGAATCACTAAGAAAACTGGCATTTCCATGGAGCCTGTTTTATGTGGAGGTCAGAATAGATTTAACATCGCAGTTTAGCTCATTTTGATTAAAAAGTTGAAGGTAATAATAGAGATTTTGTTCAACTGCATTATAGCGGCTAGAATTCAGACCCGCTTTACATATTACTCTTTACATAAGGTTTATAAGATGTATTCATTGCTCATTTCTTAAGTGTAATGTAAATTGCACTAATGGACCAGTTACAAGCCGTACAGTATAACGAAGCACTTGGGGTTGTGATGAAACGTTCTGTATCATTTGTTAAGTCATTAATAAGAGGTTTCTAATAAACATAAAATGTGCCGCCATGAAAGTAAGTAAACATAAATGACAGATTCGAAACACTAATAGATTTATCGTGTGAATAATTACTAAAATAATAGACGATTGTTTTGGAAAGGATTTGTTGGTGATTTTTGATGAGAAGTATATTGACGATAAATCATTTCATTTCATTTCATTTCAAACCTTTATTTAGACAGATTGGTCCCTTGAGATCATCAATCTCATTTACAAGGGAGACCTGCATCATTTAGTTCCACAGTGATGACTCATTTGAAGAGTTGGTGGAAAATAAAGTGAATATCAAGCAAAAATGTTAAGCAGCTACTTTGAGTTGTATTTATGTCAAATAGTGCAATTGATGGGAAACTAGTGCAGTACCACTCTTGTCATGTAATTGATGCACCGACAGTTTAGATTTTACCCACTTCATAATGACTAGGAAAACCAGACGGTTGTATTTCTGCTGAGCACACGACAGGCGTGTTGCTTGTCATAACATCACGTTATTAGTTGTACAAACACGCCATGTTCTCTTTTTTATTTGTGTGTTCTTATTATTCTTCTTCTGAACTACTGTGGAATTTTCCCATAAATTCACATGGGAGGGCAGAGGCATTTTCCCAGAAACCCTGAGCCCTATCTGCTCACACACATGTTGCTTCATCCTCTTCCTGCACGAGTGTGCATCAGAGATGAAGGCCAGACAGCAGAGACCTTTAAACAATGAGCTCAGAGACACCCTGAAAGCATGTGTTGATTTGTTCAGATGATTAGTCCAGATTCCAGTCTGCCTTAAATGTCTGAGAGACGGACCGAGCTGATTGTCAAGCCTCTGAGTAACGATACACAGGAAGTGTTTGGGAGAAATGTAGATGTACACAACAACAACAACGACTAACCATATCTTATCAGGTTCATTTGTATTCCTTTTTATATGAGATGTGATGATCAGGAATGTATTGCTTGTCTCACTCACAGTGATCACATGATGTTATTGATTGAGACTAATCAACAGTGATGTTGTGTTAAACAGACAAAAATAACAAATTACCGGACATGTTAATCATAAAAAGGAAGATATCAGCCAAAAAGTATACATTTGGGAGAGTAGAGCTGACATTTAGGATGAAACTGATATTTATTGAATTTGTTTTGCTTGGTTTTAATATTGCACAAGAAACAAATCTCCATCCCAATTTCCCAGGTGCCTGCATGATGTACTCTTATGTCTTGCTTTTTCTTTGAACAACAGTCAAAAATATATATTCATTTAACGTGGCCCTTATATGCTCATTTTCCGGTTCATATCTGCCCAAAAATTGCAGTTCAATTGCATATTTTTACCTAGCAACATGGTTGATTCTTCAGTTTTTATAATCTGTAAACGATATTGGGTTGGGTTTTTCTGGTCCCTTATCACTACCTACCTTAGGACTTAATGCATACGGTTGCAGAAACAGAGTCTAACCTTGATAATCTGTGAACCACTCTTTTCCACGTGCTGATAAAAGATTTCTGCTGCTGGGAGTTGTTGCTCACAGTGGTCTGTTTATTTCTATGTCACAATAAAGCAGCAGCAGCAGCTGAGATCGAGTCACTTGCACAGCACCTGTCAGAGCTGCTGCTTCACTCCGCCATCTGTCCTGACTCATTATTACAATGTATTACCAATAATACACCCATAATGTAGGAGCCCTAAACTAACCTTTGAGTATTGATCACACACATCCACTGAGCGAGCAAAGTGCACGATGCTTTAGCGAGATGATACATGCACCAGACTGCTCCTGTGGATCTGGTCATTGTGAGCTGCAGAAGGAGTCTGTATTGTTGTGGACTCCAGATGTCTGAATCATCATCCGCCTCCTAAATGTTGTATTGCAGTTCAAAGGTGTGTTTTGCTTGGAGCTCAGCCAATCCAATCCTCAGCCTTTGTAGGTGGGAATAATGGAGGTGATGTAATGTAATGGCGCCAGTCCCAGAATCCAAATGAATGTGTCCAAACATAAAAGGGCCACTAATGTAGATATGATCGTAGTTAGATGAGGCGAAAGTGATTTACTTAAAGGGACAGTTCACCTAAAGATCATCTCATATAGTGCTACTGATGAATCCAGGTGGTTTAAGTAGATGTGATACGGCAGACAGAAAATAGTTCCTGCATGAAACTGCTCACAACAAAGCCCATGGATGATCTTGAGAAATTGGGTCATGATTTTCTGGGAAAGAGACATTTCTGTTGAGTTTTATTATTTATTTTTTGCACTTTGAGCACATCTAGTTTAATTAAAATTAGAGGGAAAGCAGACACTTGGCGACTCAAAAAGAAGCCAATCTAAATTGATTGATGGCACTCTAAGTGAAAGGGAATTTATTATTTTAATTTGGAGTGAATTAATCCTTATAATAATAATAATGTCTGGATCTGAACCAGGCTGTTGGTTGGCAGAGGTATTTTTTACTGTTGTTGTTTTCCTCTGCTCTTAAAACTAATTAGTCTATCTTGTACTCGAAACAATAAGTTAATAAGGTTCAGAGTTGATAGTAGATCTTCCCTTGATCAAATTGATACCAAGTAAATTAATCTAAAAGACTTTGATTGATGTATTGAAGTAGTGAACAGTTAAGTGGGCTTGCTCAATATGTTATAAATAATATATGACTAAAGCATGTTGACATCCTAATGCTGGTTAAACACATCCAGCTAAAGCAATCCTTCCTTTGTCAAATGCATAATGAGATACATGCCGAATATCACAAATGATTTTTAAACAAACACATGTCAGTCTCTACAGTGCCATAATACCTTCAGAGCAATATCAACAATACAGCAGTTAGTATTTATCAATGAGACTTGCTGTTATTGAGCTGCTGTTTCCTCATAGCTGTGGTATGCAGAGCGTTATCTCTCCAGTTGATTATTACACTGCGTTACTGTGGGATTTACACAGAGCACAATGGCTTTTTGAAACAATTCCTGAGAACTTTGAAAGGAACTCCTCCTCGTCTGTCTGAGTGTTTTTCTGACCTCTTGTCTTTGCGCTCGCCACTCCACCAGCGACTCAGACATTTTTTTCAGGCTGTCCACTTTTTCAATCGGTTACATTATCGAGAAGGCTGAAAGAAGTGCATTGTTGAGCATGGTCACGAGCTAGAACGATTTTTTTTAAAGCATGATAAGGCGCGTTCACACCAAGTACTTTTCCCACAAAGGTTCCTGAGAACTACGATTTAGTTGCGTTCACACCAAAAAGTCCCAGGAACTAAATTAGTTCTAGAGAACCTTTTTTACCCCCTTTTCCGTCCATGCTAGAGAGCAGGTACTTTCGTGGGAGAAAAAGGTTCCTATGTCTGATTGGCTGGGCGGATTGCAAACCACGCCCCGTAAAACTCCCAAAAAGTGTTGTGAAGCCGCCATTTTATTATCCTCGCATTGCATTATTAGCATTAGCATTAGCCCAGCGCAGAAACGCAGAGAGACTAACTTATGACAACACAAAATAAAACATGGGAGCGGTGGAGATGAGGAGGTGTCGGCGTTCTGGCCGTTTACTCGGAAGGCTTCAGTAGAAGCTGCTGGGAGTCCCAGCAGCTTCTACTGAAGCCAGTCCCCAACTCCGGAGACTTCCGGCCGGGGATTTTGGGTGGCAGTATACGCCGTGAAGTTGTTTGCGGCCTGCCAGTAAACCCAAAGCAGAAGAAGAAGAAGTGACGTCAGCGGCTTCATTTGCCTAATTTGCTAATTTGCTAATCCACCCCCAGGATCTAATTTCCGGTGTGAACGCGATCTGTACTTAGTTCATGAGAACTAAAGAGTTCTCAGGAACCTTTGTGGGAAAAGTACTTGGTGTGAACGCACCTATAGCCTCTACATACAACATCTAAATTCAAAGTCAACACATTTTCTTACAGGTACGTTATCTAAGGCCCCGGCCACACGAGGACGATAACGGTCGTATCTGCTACAGGCAGTGTTGGGTGTAACAGAGTTACAGTAATATATTACTTTTTGCTGTAAGGAAGTAATGTAACGCATTACTAATGAAATGTGGGTAATATATTACCCGTTACAATGCTCAGTAACGCAGTTACAACACATTTTAACCTGAAATTAAATGGTGTTTTGTTTTTTAAGAATGTACTAACATAGCGAGACATTCCGACACCAGACAAATTCTGCGGGTAGATTAGTAAACCTGGTGTGTTTACCCTTCAGGCTTCGCGTCGGGATCTTCGGGGCAGTTGAATGTTATGCACCCTCTATTCAAAAAAGAGAACAGAGCGAAAAATACAAAAAACAAATTGTGTCAGGTGCGCGTGACCTGCTCCGCTGCGCGTGCATCATTTCCAAAGTGCTTCCACAGCAGTGACACACATCTGTGGATAATCATTTGTACGAAAATGGTTAAAGCAACCATCACTAAACGCCAGCAAAACTGCTTCTACTGCAGACAGTAGCAACAGGTCACAAGACTTTTTTGATATCGATTTCGGTCCGTTTGCGTTATCGTCCTCGTGTGGCTCCAGCCTAAGTATTGCCTGCAGTGACCCTCAACTGTTCAAATATTACATTTTCATCATCATAGAGGCAGAATTCAACAAGTTTGAAGCAAAATTCATCCACGTTTAGAGTAACACTGCCTATTTTGAGAGGACTACTCCAAATGGCATTTTGTTAATTTCATTAGATAAGATACTGATGAGGGGGAAAAGCTTTCAACGATCACTAGCTTGCTAACTGACGGTTAATTTCTCACAACTGTCTGCAAACCATTCCTTGTATTGAGGAACAGTTTGTACTTGGTCAGTGGAGTGTTAAGTAGATTCGACAGGGAGGCGTGTGGCGCAGTGGACTAGTGCGTTGGTTTTCGGATCAGGGGAGCACAGGTTCAAACCCCACTGCAGTCAGCATGTCGTTGTGTCCCTGGGCAAGACACTTCACCCCAAATTGCTCCTGTGGGGATTGTCCCCAGTATGTAAGTCGCTTTGGATCGCTCTGTTTCCTGTAAAGGACACACTGTCAGGGTCACATGTTATCGATCCATTGTCAGGAGTTTGTGTGTCAAGTTTACCAAAGTTAAAACTTGATTTGAAGTATTCACTTTGCCTCCTTTAGCACATCTACAGATCAAAGTGTTTCAATTGAAATCGTGTTTTTTATTTCCCAAATGTATTGTATCAAATGTGTGTGAATGGGAAGATCTCAGGGTGGGAAAAAAGCAAGTTTTACTTCCCTGATAGAGTCCTGCAAATGTATGTTTTCTTACATATCTTTAACAATGTGGTTTTAGTTTGAAATATCAAACATAACATCCAAGCAGTACGCCCAAACACATGTGTAATGCTTGCACAGCAGGGGAGATCTTCTCTGTTCAGTGTCAATTCTCTCCAGTCAGCTTCTCGTCCTGGGATTCTCCAGCACATGATTGACTGTAATCCCGTCAACTGGCCCTCCACTCAGCTGTTTTCCCTCCCTGCTGTTCACTCTGTATGCTCGGCTGCTCCTCAGAGGTGAGAGAGCTCAAGGTCAGAAAGATTAAGCCCAAAAACAACTCACTGGCATCTGGGGCAGAATCAGAGACTGTCGGCACAGCGTTGGCAAGAAAAAGCTGGTATTTCTCAACAGGAAGTGCATACTGTGGTGTTCTTCTCCATTCACTATTATTGTGAAACCCACATTCCACTTGACATATTTTCTTGCCCTGCAGACTAATAGCAGTAATACCCAATATGCCAGTACTTCAGCATCAAACAGCCTGTTAAGTGAGTATTCTTCATGTACAGTATGAAGAATACGGTTGGACAAACCTGAGGGCAAATCTCTTAAGCGCTCTCCAGAAAAATGACAGCTGGTAGAGAGGCGGTGTATTAACACTCCCATTCAGGTCTTATCAGGGGTTCATTTGAGGTAAAAGGCAGCAGGAGGAACGTGTAGCCAGCGTCTTAAGAGAGCAGTGGAGGGTCAGTGGCTCGTATATCAGTGTGATAAGGAACCCGAAGGGAGTCTGGATCTAACTAGCCAAAAAGATCAGTGGATTGCTCACTGCATGCAGAAAAGTGTGTATATGTGTACAGTGATATAAGAGGAGGAACATTTAGGTACAATCCTTTTGATTTAAAAGTGAACATCTTAAATAATAGAGCTGAAGAACCAACACTGACTCTATCTGAGGTCAAAACTCTAACACATGCACTCTACGGTATCTAGTATTGGGATTGTAACCAGGTACAGTATCTGTTAACAGAGAGGGTTTCACTCATCAAAACTTTACTCCTCTCACTAAGTGTTTGGATTCTGCACATGCACCGCAAAGGTCACAGAATGACGTGGATGCAAAACTGTGTGTTTGAAAGTAAAACAAAGGTGGTTGTTTCAAGGCGGCAACATCAAAACTGTGTCATTTCACAAGTTAGGGGCGTTTGTTAACGTATTCTGAAAGTTTTCACAGGAGCCAAGTTCCCTCATCTATTTCTTCTCATTCTCAGTCACCCCTCTGGATATGAACCTGTCTTCAGACAAACCAAATGTTCCATTTTAATCTGTAAGAAAGATATCTTTGCACGCAAACACCAAAAGACTGGTATACGTCTAGTAAATGTTGTAGATAAAATCTAGCACCAGCATGCACATGCTCACAACGACAATGCTAACATGTTGATGCCAAGCAGACACATCGTTTGTTGTGTTAGCTTGCTAATATTGCATCGCATGCTATTAGCACTCAACACAAAGTAGATGAGACTGATCTCATCAAATCAAATCAAGTTTTATTTATATAGCACATTTTTAAACGATTTTTGGTCGAGCCAAAGTGCTGTACATATAATAAAAAATAACCTAAAGCAAATACAACAGCACAGTTTGTACAGAATATCAGTATGAGAATACGAGACCCTCTGTCCTTAGACCCTCACATCGTACAAGGAAAAACTTCCGGAGAAAACCCCACAGTTTAAAGGGGAACATGGGAGAAACCTCAGGGAGAGCAACAGAGGAGGGATCCCTCTCCCAGGACGGACAGACGTGCAATAGATGCCGTGTGTAAATTGAAAAGATAATACATTTACAACATAGGTAGACCAAAGGTTTGGAAATGCATGTGTCTATAATAAGAAGATAAATCCACGAAGATGTCAAAATTGTCATTGTCTTGTCTTGCAGGTATTTAGTAAAATAATTGGAAAATGACGGTGCTTCAGGAATCAAAGGATCACGAAATCGCATTCAAAGCTGGGAACATGAATATCTGTTCAAAATGTTGGTCCTAATCCAAAATTCACTGGATGAATAAAAACTTAAAGACCAACAATATTGTCTCGAGAGATATGCTAGCAGGATGACTAATTCCTCCAGAGTATATCACGTCAATGATCCTTAAAAGCAGACCACTTCAACACTGACACTGACGAAATACAGACACAAATCCACTATAGAGATGATTTATCATCCACAGTGGCTGTGTGATGTTTCTGCTAACAGATGGAAAAGCAGAACTGTTAGTTGATTGGTTGTCTTCAAACTGGGTTCCCGGGTTTCTCAAGAGTAAGAGAGGCCAAGTGTTTGTAAGATTGTGTGTGTGTGTGTGTGTGTGTGTGTGTGTGTGTGTGTGTGTGTGTGTGTGTGTGTGTGTGTGTGTGTGTGTGTGTGTGTGTGTGTGTGAATGCTTGAATGTGGGGATGGTCGCAGCCATTGCACATTTCCGCCTCTCAAACTAATTTCTGCTGAGTGTAGCTTCATTTCAATGCAGCAAGTAAGCACAGTGACACCTTAATCCTCTCAGGTGAAGTAATGAGATTAAATCATTGTTTACTTGGAATAAGAATAAATCCCTCTTGTTTAAGCAAATGTCTTGAGCCAAGGAGGCATGTCGGGGCAACAGCAGCATGAGTTTCTCAAAGCGTGTTTGTCAGATGAATTCACATTCTGTTCCCAGCTCTCTTCCCCTCGTGGCCATGGCACTGCAGTTTGTAAAATCTCTCAGTGTGTGAAAAGCAACAAAGTGGAGCAGAAGTTTTAGAAAAAAGTGTCAGGAAAGCGTGCAACTGGAAGGCTGGTTCCATTTCCTGCATCGTGGTGTTTTCTGGGTTGTTCTTTTCAAGCACACAAGTGTCTAAAAATACACAAGGCATTAGTCTGTCTGCTGGGCAGGGCATCCAAACTACAGTATGACCATTGTCTAGTATTTCCCATGTTATCCTCTGGGAGACGAGACATATTTGTAGACGGTAATGCTAACTTAATAGACTTTTATGGGACTGTTCTTCCATTCCCAGGGATGTATTTTGGGAGAAGGCCTCCAGTAGCTGTTTACTTTGTCTAGACTTCAGGCTTCACATGAACCGTAGCTTGCATTCATGTTACATTTCCAAAGACAATTTCACTTTCAGTTGCCAGTGACGCATTTTCTGTAAGATATTTGTTTTGTTCCAGGCATTCCCTGAATACATATTAGTCTGAGTTTATATTTGTTTGATCAATAAACACATTAACAAAGAAAACCACAATGTATTTCTGCACACAGTAGGTAATGGAATCTCTCTTAGGAGACAAACATGCACCACCTTGTTTTTACTTAAAACTCTTGGACAAATAGCTTCTGCAAATTTGACAAGATGTGTCATCTTTAAGAGAGATAATAAAAGGGAGTGCGTGACATGCCTTGAACAAATACCTGCTTTCCAAAAAGCTCAACAACAAAACCAACTGAAAACAGAGACGTCATCCTACAGAACTGTTTCCAAGTCCTTTTAAAACCATACTAAATCTCAAGTTGGTAGTTTTGTCACCACTTGGAGCAATATTCTGCTTATTTGGGCCCTATTTTGTTTATATCTCATACTTTGATATCTATTAGATACATTTACCAGTAGAGGAAAGACAGTTATTCTATTTTACTGTAGAACAATATAACATGGTAATGCTATTCCAAGAAACATAGCATGAGGAAGGAAATGCATTCAATCTGTTGTTCAAAGATTCACACAATGCTTTTTAATGATTGTGAACACAGGCCTAGCTACGGTTGTTAACCTGTTAAGCCCCATGCGTGCGCGTCACTCTCAATCCTCAATGGTAACGTGTGTGTGTATGTGGAACTTCACCTTCGGTTCAAAAGAGATGCCGATCACCAAAATCAAATAGACCCAAATCCACCCAAATGACCCCAAAGGTGGGGGTTTATTTGCTAAACCTCTCTAAAAAGGTCAAATGTCACTTGTTTGGCATCAATCTTGATACAGGTTACTTATTATATGTTATAGTTTGGATTCCTAAAGCTTTTAGTCTCCGATCCCATCATTCAAGAGTGGTTTGCACTATAAGTAATGTTTGTTTTTTTTGGACGGACACTATCATTTACATTTTTTTTCAATCGGAATTTACTTTAAAATAAAATCAATTCTATATTGATTCTGACTTTTCTACATCCAACTCACAGGTGTATCATTGCTTTGAGAAAAAAGATGATTAATTTACCCCTTTTAGAAGTGAAGTTATGCTAATTTGTTCTGGGAATGTCATTTTCGAGCATGAGGCCTGAAAAACAGGCTCCGGGCTTAACAGGTTAACAAGAAAACTCCAGAGGGGTTTTGAAGTATGTCCTGTGTTGAAGACTCTGTTATCCTGCATGCTGCTGCGAACTGACAGCATTAAAACATCCGCTCTGGTACAGAAGCAGCTGCCAAAACTCACAGGAACACAGCAAACATCTTCTGGAGTTGTTGGAAATTAGGCTGAGGAATTTGGCCATTATATACACCAGAAATACTCTTATATTAAGGCGAGGAAAAAGAGATTTCCAGTGGAGTTTGGAGACAGTTATTCCACTGTCTGAATCCAGCCTCGGCTCCCCAACACGAGCCTCTTTCCTCGTCCTCCATTAGCGATAAGGGGAAAAATCTTGACAGCAGCACACTGTTTCACTCACATGTGTTTTTCTCGATGAGTCTCCATGGCTACAACATCCTCTGTGTAGTTGTTATGTAATTGATTGTAACGAGTGCTTTCTATTTGCTTACTGTACCTGTCCTACATGCTCAAAGCAAAACAAGATAAACTGCAGGCCATTACAGCCGGACCCGGACTGACCTGAGTAAACAGTGCCGGAGTAATTTAATATCAGTGCTTTTAGCATTGAGGCACGGTGACATTTTCACAAATATCAAGTGTTATTAGGTCAAAGTCAGGGCTCATACCTGCACATGAAAACACTTTATTCTTCCCGTACCCTGCTAGAGACAACACATTATTGTTGATGTTGGTCATTTCAAACACAAAGGTACTTATTTGGACCAAATAAAACAATTTGTGCAATTCTTATCATTGACATTTGTATATTTTGATGCAAATCATAGTTTGCATATCAGTAATGCTTAGACTGAAGACTAGACTACTTTTACATGTTTTCTTTGTCTCTATCAAATAGAGAACAATAAGTCAATTAATGTATTATTTGATCAGAAGTCAATTAATAAGCAACAATTTGAGTTAATAATTCATTTAAACATTCTAAATATTTGGTGTTTTCAGCTTCTCACATGTGAAAATCAATTAATACTTTAAAATAAATTATCGTAGGAGATTAACTACGTTTAGGATAACATTTTAATTTCATATTTTATTATTTGTGTAAAGTCCTGCATACATCTGTAAAAAATATATATTCTGAACTAAAAGGTTTCTGACTGTATATAACTTTAAAATACTCCGTTTATAATATTTGATGTGTTTTGCCAAGTTCATGAAAGAGCTGCCATTCTCAAATGTACAGATGAATAAATAACGTGAACAATAATTCATAATTGATGTCATAAACACACATTGAATGTAATGGTTGGTTTGCATTGTGTGCAGCTTCAGGGATGTATAGTGGAGAAGATGCCTTCACTGTCAGCCTTGTTTACAGCTGTGGGCTGTTTACATTCCTCCGACCGCCCACAATCATTACAATAGATTTCTTTGTGTCCGAATGTATGCTCTTCATTTGGCTCTGAGCACAGAAAAAAGGGTTGCAGAGTTAATCCATATCTACTTGAACAGTCTCCAGTGTAATCTAGATCCTTCTGCAATTTCAAAAATATTGAGCAGACCCCCCCTCCCCCCCCCTCGCAAGAGCTTGTGCAACTGGTAGAAGCTCTCAGGAGACGGCTGAGAAAGATCTCCACTCTCTCTCTGCTCCTCACCCTCCAGCGCTGGGCCTCAGGAAACTGTAGCGGCAAACCGAAAGCTGCTGGAAGCCAGGTTGTGAAGAGTATTGAATTATTTCCCTCCTCTTCTTTGAGCAGTAGGCGAGGGAATCAATTTGGTTTTGGTCAACAGCAGCAGGTCCAGCCGTAGGAGGTGTAGCAGGATTATCAGAGCTATCACTATGCATGTTTTGGGTTTATTTTACCCAATTTGTCTTATCTCTCCCAAGTGATTTTTTTGTACTGATTTTGTGATTGCAACAGCTTCAACAACAGCCACTGTGATCAGGTGGCAGGGCTGTTTTAAATGGTGACTCAAGTTACTTTGCTTTCCACAGCCTTCTGTCAGCACGATGCTGGCAGGATCTGCTGTTGGATTGAGAATCAAGCACGACGTCTGAAGCTCTGAAAAAACATTCAGATGCTTCACTGTGAACTCAAAGGCACCGTCTGTGGGATGTTCTGTGCTGTGTGTCTCCATGAAATCAAAATTATTGTTCTTAATGATGCATGTAGCCTCTGACAGAACACAAAACACATTTTAGATACACCTTGTCATTGCTAAGGGAAGCGTGACATTTGGTTAGGGAGTATTCACAACATCTACTGGTCTTCAAGTGTGATGCATTTCCTCCTTTGGATTATTTAGTCGTATATGGAAATGTTTGTTAGTGTAATTTTTTTAGTCGCTACAAATGCAATGCAGTTTATTGGGAGTACAAGCATAATATGAAAAATCTAAAAACCAAAGTGTTTGTTCTATGAGGAGATACATATTTAACTAAGGCTACATTAAATGAGTATTTTCAGTAGCCTTAAAGTGGACCTATCATGCTATATTTGAAACATATATTGTAGGGCCATATCTATATAAAACATGTCTGTGAAGTTTATTGCTTAAAATACCAAACAGATCACCCATTGTAGCTATGCCTCATACTGCACAAAACCCTCTTTTGAAGCCCTGTTAGAGAAATGCAGATTTTGGGTCCTTAGTTTGAAAAAAATAAATAAGAGGAGGCGGAGCTAATGCCTGATCAGAAGTCTACCGGCGATAAAGTTAAATTCGATTGTGATAAAACGCCATCCTGTTTAAACCACGTCAAGGATTATTTCTGAAATTTAAACACATGTGCTCCACAGTACAGGTTAGCTCTGAGTGTTAGCGAGGCTTGCTAATGTAAACAAAGACATCCAAAACACGTCAGGCATTGTTTCTGATAGCAACTTTCTGTGGGTCCACCGACGTCACCTCGGATGGACACGTCAGTTCGGATGGAAATCTGTATCCGCTCGTTGTACACCCATTTTTAAAAGATTTGGGTACGGAGGAAAAGAGAGAGGGTTTTATGTCCTGACGCTGCGTGAGTTCCACGACGCACCGAGGACACATATTTATGTATAAAAGACATCACAAAGTGCATTTTGCATGATAGGTCCCCTTTAAATGACGATCATATTTTAATTCTTTGTTTTGTTCAATGCAAAGCTTTTGAATTTACAATTGAAAACTGAGAAAAGCAAAACATCCTCACAGTTTATTAGATGAAACCACATTATTGGCAATGTTTGCAAAGAGTCCACAGCCATGCTAGTGGCTCTGTAGCGCTGTACATGTCCAGAATGGTGCTTTAAACTAAAAGCTAAGCTCAAAATAACAATGATAACATGCCAATATAAAGCAAGTATACCATTACCATTATCACCACCATCTTCATTTATTATATTATCTAGCTAGCACACACAAACTAAGCCACTGGTAATCCAAGTGTTTTTTCATAAATCAAAAATTGACAACCTCAAATGTCGACCTAATGGTGATGCTACTGCGAGTGCTAAAAATGACACAAACCATTAGGAGGAGAAATCAAATCAAGTTGTATTCATATAGCACATTTAAAAGCGATTTTTGGTGGAGCCAAAGTGCTGTACATGTAATAAAATCACTTTACTACAATCACAATAAAAGAAAATAATTTTAACAGAAATATAAAAAACAAAAACACAGGGAATAGTGAGGTGTCATGCTCCGCTCTGACTAGAAGGCCAGGGAGAAGAAGTGTGTTTTTAGTGAGGATTTAAAACCCCTAGTGTCTGGGCCGACCTCACATGGAGGGGCAGACTGTTCCAGAGCCTGGGGCCAGCTGCTGCGAAGGCTCGGTGCCCTCTGGTTTTGAGCCTGGTCTTGGGCACTATCAGCAGCAGCTGGTCAGCAAACCTTAAAGCTCTGGCTGGGATGTAGCATTGACTTACTATATTACTGTAACTCCGTATTTTTGGGCTCAGATAGTATGAACAATAGCTGCCTGCACTAGAACTGTAACTCTGATTTGAAGAAACGTTTGTGAAGTGAAAAGCAAACATCCTGTCGGGGAAATGAAGGATGAAAGTGATTCTGTACGACTACCACTGCATTCAGCTTGTTATTACGGTGCGGGACGTGTTCTTCATGTCTTATTTTATGACATTATAGTCAGTATGTATGCATCTTGACTGAGAAACACTTCACACTATATCATCAGCTCTAAGGGGTTTTACTGTGAGTCCAAAGCACAAGGACTGATTGCTGCACGTCTCCCGGCAGAATACACTCACGTATGTCGTGCCTTTTTCTCTCTTCATATGTGCAGAGCTTTATTTATTACCAATATTAGCCCTGCTTCACGACAGAAAACATCTTCAATACCTCAGTTGTGTTTCTGTGAAGCAGGTGGGGTTTCTAAGTAGACCAATGCATCGATGAAAACAAGCTTTTTTGTCAGCTGTGTGTTACACCGCTGCTTCTTAATGGCCTGTTTGCATTAAAAGCTCTCTGCCAATGTAATATTGATGGTGTCTCCCGCCAGCAGAGAAATGAGACTAGCCTATATTTTATTCATCAGCCGCCTCACGCTGTCTGGATGTTGACATTCAGCAACTTGTGTGAATAAAATAAGAGCCCTGAAGAAGCTAAGCAGCATTTTATTCTGTGTTAATCAGGTTTGCAGTTAATACTTTCATCCTGTGAGTGTTGGTTTGGACCTTTTATGACACAGTAGGTGTCCAAACATTCATTAACGGTTAAGTGTGATTATGGAGATATCATTAATAGAAATGCGTCATGGATATGGAAGTAGCAAGTGGTTGTTAAGCAGAGAGGTCAGCGAGTGAGGATTAAGGTGTTCTTCCCCCGCTTTATACGTCAGAAAGTGAAACCTGACATGTCGCAGGGCAGAAATCCTGATGTGAAGACACTGTCTACTCATCCAGAGAGTAACATCCCTCTTGATATTCTGCATCACTGCACAGAGCCACAGAGCTTAATATACCTTATATCCTGTCCTCTGCCTGCTTGGCCGTAATGAAAATGTCAGGCTGTTTCTCCGAAGATGGTGTGGAGGAAAGGGGGGTGGTGATGAGAAGCTCTGAGGCCTGCTTCCTGGATGAATTTGCATCACTGATAGAAGCTCCGATCTCTCTGCTCAGAGCCGTTTTGGCATGTGGCGACACAGCCATTGAATTAAAGGGGCCCTATTACGCTCACTTTCAGGTACGTATCAGTATTTAGTGTCTCTACTTTGACATGTCTCCATGCTCTAATGTTCAAAAAGCTCTTTATTTTTGCTGCAGCACCTCTTTTCACCATCTGTCTAAAACCAGAGCCCAGTCTGCTCTGATTGGTCAGCTGGCAGGCTCTGTTGTGATAGGTCAACAGCTTCTGGTGCACATATTATAATCCGGGGTACAGAGTGTTAAAAGCTCGACAGAGGGGCTTTTATTGTGGCGGGGCGCTTATATATTTCTGTCAGCAAGAATTGGTCAACCGCTTAGAGATGTCCCGCCCCTAAGCCAATCACGTACAATGTGTTGGAGCGCTAGCCAATAGAGGCGGAACTGTTACGTGCTGATGTTACAAAAGTAAACAAAGGAGACCAATGGAAATGGCAAGGGAGAGAAACTTTGGGATTTTAGCCTTTGCAGACCATTTACATGCACCAAAACCATATAACACACTAGGGGAAATGGAAAACCCCCGAAAACATAATGGGGCCTCTTTAAAATGGATATTCATTCAAATGATCAGCATTCAATGGTTGCTAATATTGAATGATCTCAGCAGAAATGTACATATTAAAGCTGTTTTTAAAGCTGCATTAATACAATTTTGTCTGCAACTTGTGGGCAATGAAAAAAGCCCAGCAGACACAAAGCAACATTAGATCCATTTGGTGTTGTGCTTCTGTCAGTCCCACAAATGTAAATCCAATATTCCCTCTCCTTAGCTGTGATTTAATTTGTTCTTTGGAGGATAACTGCATCACTATGTTCACCAGCTATCTGTTGACTGAGTCCATCTGTTGTTTGGTGCTCGGGTGAAAGTGAACAGTGGGAGTATGAGAGTTGTTTTTGCTGAGTAGAGTAGTGAGAATTAATCAAAAAATGCCAAACCAAAACAATAAGATGCTAAAACGCTCCAGTGAGCTGAAATGTGATTTTCTTTTGGGTAATCACTTCGTCACTTTTATATTGTTCATTGTTATTTTATCAATTTTTAACCTGAAAGTACTGATAGTTGCAGCTTTTCCTGTTTTTGTTGCAATATGCAAATTGCACGAGAGGATGTGGACGGAATCATTTGAACATGTTCCTTCATGTGACGTGTTAGCAAAGCTGAGACAAAGTCATAACGGTGCAGAGGCCTAATAATGAAATGTGTATAATATACTTGGTGTAGGAGCCATGCATGTCAGAGAGTGGGGATTCCTGTGGTACGTTTGATAACGTTTTTTATTTTTTATAATTTGGTCTTTGTTTAAAATATTATTATATTGTGATCAATTATGGGTTGGGGTTTGTTGGGTCACATGGGTATGGGTGGCAATAATAGTAGATACCTGTGTGAGGTGTGTGTGGAAGAGAAGGTGAGAGAGTGGTATTGTGCATATTATAAGAAGTTAATAATTTTCATTAATACGATCTTGTTCTAAGCATTGATTTTTGACGTTTAGATTTTTCGACCTCAGCCTCTGCACACTTTTTTTTTTCTTTTTATAAATCTTTAAGTCAAGTCACAGAGAAGTCAAGTAATTTCTCTAGTCCTTATTTTTGTGACTTTAGTCGATCTTCAATTGTCACTCGATCTCTTGTTCCTTACCTAAAGCAGACGTGGTGGGTGTTGAATGTTGTAAAGATTGTACATTTGTGATTTTGGGCAACCTGGGTAAGATATGTTTTGTATTAAGTCCAAGCTTTAAGTTAAAAAAATATATAAAAACCTGGAAGTGACAATCTTTTGAGCCTCTGGTGTATTTAACTATGCAATCTGGGGGGTATACTACGAAGCCGGATTTTCGCTTAGCCGGCTAACTTCAGGGGAAATTCGGGGTTTCCGGTCCTACGAAGCTGGTTCTGTTTTTAGCAGGCTAGATCTCCATGGTAACTTATGCTGTGCGGCTAACCTGCCCCGGAGCAGGTTAGGTTGCAGGCTAAGAGCTCAACTCAGTGAAAGCACTGCCTGCTGACCAATCAGAGCTCAGTGTGCGGAGTTTAAAGCGATCAAGTCATATTACAGGAGAAAGGAAATACAGAAAAACTGCCGTTGCAGGAAAGACGGCCGGCAAAAATCACCGATTGTGAGAACGTGAACATTAATAGAATATCACCTCCCATCTTCAGAGCAATCTGTCTATTATAACATTAGCGTTAAGAAAGCTTACTTAAATATCTGCCACAACATAAGTAACCGGATCAGAGTAACATTAAGTACAGTCCGCGGCATATAACATCATAATGTATCATATATTTCCTTATCTGAGTCAGCTGAGCCGTATCTGGCCGTGCAACACTCACAGTGTCACATACTGTGTGCAGAAGTATTATTTGAAGCAACACATTAAGTTGAGGAAACACTCGAGTCAAATGTAATGAAAGTCAGATGGTGTCTTAGACGGGGCAGTG
>NW_011345742.1:0-5068 GCF_000735185.1 Notothenia coriiceps | reverse complement strand
TTGTGATTGGTCGAATGCTCCAAATACCACCCCTTTCATGTGAACGCGCACCTAACTAGATAGGACACGGCTGGCTTGAGCGATCCACTTCATAACCCGCGTCGTAGGATCGTTAGCGAGAGCACGTATGTTTTGGATTAGGCCAACCGGCTAACTCAAACATAGCCAGGTTATGTTGAACCAGCTTCGTAGTACAGGCCTCTGGTGTTGTCTTTATTTACTTCTCAAGTTTTTACTGAAATAATACATGAGAGTCTCAGTGTGTGAGTCTTACTCTGATCCCGGCTGAGGACCTGGCAGTTGAAGCCGGTCTTCCCCAGCTCGCGGTTGATCTGGAGCCAGCGCTTCTGGGGGAAGATGGTGCTGAGGTCTCTGAGGAAGCTCTCCATGCCCTCCTGCCCCTCTTTGGGGAGACTCCATGAGCCCAGCACCGACAGCTCCACCGCCCCACTGCGGGCCTGGATCTGGGGAGAAGAGGAAGGAGTGGGGTGAGAAGAAAAGGCAAGACGTTCACGTTTTGGACCTTTAAGAAGCAGTGTTCTAAGACTCTTTTTTCTGGGACATTTTATTTTCAGTTCATTGACAAACTGAGCAAAATGATACTTCCACCCATCATCTTTGTTGTTATTAGGAAATGCAGGGGTAGACATTAAGGGTCAAATTCCACTGGCCCGGAGCATTCGTCCAAAGAATCGACTAATAATTAAGAAAATTAACACATTTGTTGCAATAGTAATTTATGCACAAACTACATTACTACTTGTACTACAACATTTGAATCATCAGTTCTTCCTCATTTTCCTCAATTGTTCATATTTGGTTTATTAATATAATTATATTGTGGTAATTGTGAAAACATGGGGTTGAACTGAATATTGGGTCAGTTGAAAACATTTGGAAAATTTGGATTGTTTTTTTCAATAGATGTTGACTTTCGGCCTGAATAACGCTCCGGATTATGGTACATGTTTGGATCAAATGAGTATGAAAAAGATCCTATGCAGCAAACACTGGAAAATTATTCTACAGATAATATAATACTAATAATATTAGTGTAGAATCATTTGTATCTGCAACTGTGCACAAATACCGGCTTTGAAAGAAAGAAATTCAGCGCAACATTCAGATGTTGAAATTAAAATGTAAATGTCAATGTTATGAATAAAACTTTGATACTCAAACAAATATAATGAAAGCTCTACTAAGGTGTCCTCTTTATATGAGTCAGATAAAACAGTAGAAATGTTAGTATCGGGTTAAAAACAGGTTTAATTGTGCCGCAGATTATTATTATTTTGAAATGCATAAGGTTAAATTAGTCCTTGAGGAGTCAAAACATGAAGCCTTCAAAACATGAAACCTTCAAAACACTAAGCGTTGTTACAAGACTTTCTAGGTTTTACAAAGTCACAGTTTTTCTATCTGGGAGGACACAGGGGTGTCTTCAGTGCTGCTGCGCGTACCTGCTGGATGTACTGTTTGACCTGTCCCGGGATGAATGGGTAGTGGATGACCGCCAGCACCACGGCAGAGTCATGGCCGGAGAGCCAGCGACCGACCAGCAGGCCGCTGTCAGCCCGGTTACAGCACTGAGGGAAGAAGATCTTCAGCACCATGACTTCACTGCAGCTCTGGTGATCTGAGAAAGAGAGGAAACAACAACCAGATGAGCTCTACAGCACAGAAAGAGGCCAGCTGGCTGTATTCTAGATGCAGCTTCCTGTCAACAAAAGATACATCTTAATTCATCCCTGAAGGACTATTCAGGTGCGAGAGAAACAAAAGCAATAAGACTGAAGGACAGGATATGCCTGGAAAGAGTTCAAAAAAGGATACTAAGAATAAAAATAAGAATATGAATGTAAGCAACAGTAAAAATAAGATTAAAGATTACGAGTGAATATTTTTTATATATATTTTTAAACAAAATCCATGAATGCAACATTAGTCTATCTTTCATTTATTAGTGGTATCTCTTTCGTGTGGCTCTCAGTACATTAGTTCCTAAAGATTTCAACCTTTTAAAAACAGCTTACAAAATATATTAAAACATATTTTTTTCAAGGGCTACACTGAGAAAAGGTTGAATGGAAAGCTAAAATAAAAACCTTGTGTAAAGCTGACCCCGTTAAAAAAGCAATAGCTTGATATTTTACTTAGGTTATATTTCGATGCTTTAAGGTTACTTTTTGTATTTTTAGTTTATTTCGAATACATTACATTGAATTGGAAACCAGAATGTCCTACACTGTCGTATTGCTACTTGCTTTTACTTCATATAAAAACCATCTTGCACCACTGGTCACATTTATCATAAATCACAACATTTCAAGTACATACAAAAATATTTCTAATGTATATATAAAATACCTGATGTCTGCCGAATCGAAAAGTGGATCTTTGACATTCATGAGAGATATTTCTGTTGTTAAAACTGCTCTACATGAATGCACGACGGCTGGCAACTGGTAAAGTGTCCTGATTTTGAATGGAGTTTGGTATGAACGGAACTGAACGGAACTGGACGATTGGCCTCCTTTTATGCCCTTCAAATATTGAGTTTGTAGCGCGTTGTTGTGGCAACATAAACCCCGGGGCTGGATTATTATTGATGTCAGTGACAGTTATGTCAATTAAAGGGTTAGCACAGGAAAGTAGGTTAGCTTGAGTGTTAGCCAGCGAAACATAAATGTGGCAAATTACCGTTAAAATAACAGGAATGTACTAAACGTTTATAGGAAAAATTAGTAAATTAACGACGATTGATAACACAACACAAATGAGAGGTAAACGACATAACTGCAGTATGGAGATCAGTTGTTGGTGTGTACAAAAATACAATATTTACCTTCTTTAACAACGACCAAATATTTCACCTCCCATTTATAACGTCGAGTGGAGTTATGATCATGGGTTTAGTGAAGACGCCATATTTTTTGTTGATAGTCCGTTGCATAAAACTGTCCGGTGAGAAGCACAACTCTAATATTTGGTTCCGTTTTCCCTCCCGTCGAGTTGTTTTTACATTTTCACGATTTAAGCAAATAAATAGACCGGACAATGACAACAACCAACAAGAAAAAAACACGTTTTAGTTGACGTTACTACAGTTTGGCTCCTTTCATATGTAAATGTTTACCGGAGATAATAAAACGACCAAAACTGTCAACTTCGGTCAAAGTAGACATGATACAAAAAATATCCCCCCAAAGAGTGAAAACAACATGATAAAATACGCCTGACTGAGAACCTGTTTAAGTATATATTACAAGTAACAGAGGTAGAATTTATATAGATTATGATTACTTTACTAAATAAAGACGATGAAGTGTTTAGTTAGTATTTGGTCAACATTTTCAATTAGAGAATAATAAATTAATATAATAAAAAAAACTAACAAGGTAACAGAACTCAAAGAAAATCGAAGAATTTAAACTTTGTTATGTTCTTTCTTTCTAAGGAAAAACATACAACCTAACTATACAATAGTAGCCTACTTTATTGTCAAACTCTCTACTCACCAGTAAAAGTGTGGGTGCTGCTGTTAGTGAATGAGGAGTTGGCCCAACTGTAAAGAGCTTTATCTCCACTGGAATGACTCAGCAACAACAAAAAAGAGCGCAAAGAAAGTGTCCAACAGACTATAATTAACACACATATTCCAGGCAGATCATGGCTATATTAAGCCTATCATTTCGAGACACAATTGAAGATAGTTAAAAGTGAAATATAATCATTGTCTTTGAGCGTTTAAAGAAATCAACATTAAAACAAATTACTATCTGTCTGCCAGCCACACTCTTTGGCATGCTCATATCATAATCAATCATAATCTCAACCATATTTCAAAATTGAAAGTCGGTCATGTGCTGGGGGGTGGGTAGCATATTGCATCAAATGTTATAATATTTTCTTACAATCTAGGCATACTCATTTGGATCAAATGGATGAATACGCGTGGACAGCAGGGGGAGGGACGGTGATCATTTTATTATACCAATTCCTACGGAAAAAGTTTAAGGCAACATGAAAAATGTTTTGGGGGAATTCTGCCCTTTTTTCAGAAGTCTGAGATTAAAATCAGAATTAGATTTTTTTTTTTTTACTTTTGGTCACATAAAAAAAAAGGTCTCACGTGGCTCTAATTCTCTTCCGTAAATTCAAACCTTAGTAATAAAGAATAGGCTTGTTTGAGACAAGCGAGACCTGCGCAATTTCGATCAACGTCTTGCTCGTGCGTTGCATGATGGTTAGTCATTTTGTCCGACTTGCTCTGGAGGCTCGCTCACATGAGACGTTGAAATCTCGCGGGACAAAGACGCCCGCAGCCTTGAGAGCGAGGCGCGGCGAGGCGGCGCAGTTCCTAGGCTTGTTTGAGACAAGCGAGACCTGCGCAGACCTACGCAATTTCGATCAACGTCTTGCTCGTGCGTTGCATGATGGTTAGTCATTTTGTCCGACTTGCTCTGGAGGCTCGCTCACTGAGACGTTGAAATCTCGCGGGACAAAGACGCCCGCAGCCTTGAGAGCGAGGCGAGGCGAGGCGCCGCAGTTCCTCTCCACGGGCTGCGGGGTTATGGCTAGAAAGGATCCGTCTTGTGTAAAACTCTCGCGAGAGTTTGGCTGAATGTCACGTGGCTGAATGTTTACGTTTGGCAGGCAGCCTTTCAGTTACGATCGTTAAAGTCCTTATCTTGCGTAATTTACTGTAGCTGAAAGATCATAGAACTGTTTCAAAATGCATTAACTTGTTGGGTCTTATTCCAGTAACACGTGATATAGATCGAATATCGTTTCCTATTTGCTGTAAATCACTTGTTAATATCGGGAAAATAGGTCAAATTCAGAGGTATCCAGAAAAGTCTGGATTCAAACTTGCCGCTGCTTGGTGCTGTGTCGTGACGTCACGTGTGGTTCCGCGAATCCTGGTGAGTTCAGCCCGTCCCAGCATCACACAGTGTAGCATTGCTGGTATAGCCGCATGTCAACTTTGTGTATCAGTGTTTATCATCGTCCACACCAAATAATTGTTCTGTCAAATTGTGCCAAATACCCGCGCTATTAGCTT
>NW_011345740.1:0-1067 GCF_000735185.1 Notothenia coriiceps | reverse complement strand
GAAAGGAGGGTCAGGCCGATTGTCGAACCTCAGATTGAGGAGGAACAATGCGGATTCCGTCCTGGTCGTGGAACGACGGATCAGCTTTTTACTCTCGCAAGGATCCTGGAGGGGGCCTGGGAGTACGCTTATCCAGTCTACATGTGTTTTGTAGACTTGGAGAAGGCGTATGACCGGGTTCCCAGGGAGTCACTGTGGGAGGTGCTGCGGGAGTATGGGGTGAGGGGGTCTCTACTCAGGGCCATCCACTCTCTGTACTCCCAAAGCGAGAGCTGTGTCCGGGTCCTCGGCAGTAAGTCGGACCCATTTCAGGTGAGGGTTGGCCTTCGCCAGGGCTGCGCTTTGTCACCAATCCTGTTTGTAATATACATGGATCGGATTTTGAGGCGTAGTCGTGGGGGAGGGGGTCTGCAGTTCGGTGGACTAAGGATTGCACCACTGCTTTTTGCAGATGATGTAGTTCTGATGGCTTCATCGGTCTGCGACCTTCAGCACTCACTGGATCGGTTCGCAACCGAGTGTGAAGCGGCTGGGATGAGGATCAGCACCTCCAAATCTGAGGCCATGGTTCTCAGCAGGAAACCGATGGACTGTCCACTCCAAGTAGGGAATGAGTCCTTACCCCAAGTGAAGGTGTTCAAGTATCTCGGGGTCTTGTTCTCGAGTGAGGGAACAATGGAGCGTGAGATGGGTCGGAGAATCGGAGCAGCGGGAGCGGTACTGCAGTCTCTTTACCGCACCGTTGTGACGAAAAGGGAGCTGAGCCAGAAGGCAAAGCTCTCGGTCTACCGCGCCATTTTCGTGCCTACCCTCACCTATGGTCATGAAGGATGGGTCATGACCGAAAGAACGAGATCGCGGGTACAAGCGGCCGAGATGGGTTTTCTCCGCAGGGTGGCTGGTGTCTCCCTTAGGGATAAGGTGAGAAGTTCAGTCATCCGGGAGGGACTCGGAGTTGAACCGCTCCTCCTTCGCGTCGAAAGGAGCCAGTTGAGGTGGTTCGGGCACCTAGTTAGGATGCCACCTAGTTAGGATGCCACCTGGGCTTCTCCCTAGGGAGGTGTTCC